>NC_135497.1:11188474-11400487 GCF_052857255.1 Amblyomma americanum | reverse complement strand
CGCATTTCGAGTTTATCTCAAGTATAGGACGCCATTACCACGTAGTAACACGCTCGCTAGAGCCGTACACCGGCAGATTACTCCAGGCGTACCCTCCTCCGCGAGACGTCAAACAACTGAGTCGCATGAATGCGCTCATTTCGAATTTATTTCAAGTATAGCATGCCATTAAAACGCCGTATCACGCTCGCTAGGGCCTTACACCGGCAGATTACGCCAGGCTTTCCCGGCTCCGCGAGACGTCAAACGACACTGGTCGCGTGAATGCGCGCATTCCGAGTTTATTTCAAGTATAGCACGCCATTGACACGTCGTAACACGCTCGCTGGGGCCGTGCACCTTCAGATTACGCCAAGCATACCCGCCTCATCTAGACGTTTAACGACAACTCAGTCTCGTGAATGCGCGCATTTCGAGTTTATTTCAAGTATAGCACGCCATTAACACGCCGTACTACGCTCGCTTGCCGTACACCGGCAGATTACGCTAGACGTACCAGCCTACTCGAGACGTCAAACTACAACTCAGTCGCGTGAATGCTCGCATTTCGAGTTTATTTCAAGTATAGCACGCCATTAACACGCCGTAACACGCTCGCTAGGGCCGTGCACCGTCAGATTACGCCAGGCATACCCGCCTCCGCTAGACGTCAAACGACAACTGAGTCTCGTGAATGCGCGCATTTCGAGTTTATTTCAAGTATAACACGCCATTAACACTTCGTAACACGCTCGCTGGGGCCGTACACCGGCAGATTGCGCTTGCGTACCCGCCTCCGCGAGACGTCAAACGACAACTGAGTCGTGTTAGCGCGCATTTCGAGTTTATTTCAAATATAGCACACCATCAACACGCCGTAACGCGCTCGCAAGGGCCGTACACCGGCAGATTACGCCAGGCGCACCCGCCTCCGCGAGACGTCAAACGACACTGGTCGAGTGAATGCGCCCATTTCGAGTCTATTTCAAGTATAGCACGCCATTAACACGTCGTAACACGCTCGCTAGGGCCGTGCGCCGGCAGATTACGCCAGGCGTACCCACCTCCGCGAGACGTCAACCGACAATTCAGTCGCGTGAATGCGCGCATTTCGAGTTTATATCAAGTATAGCACGCCATTAACACGTCGTAACACGCTCGCTAGGGCCGTACACCGGCAGATTACGCCAGACGTACCCGCCTACTCGAGATGTCAAACGACAACTGAGTCCCGTGAATGCGCGCATTTCGAGTTTATTTCAAGTACAGCACGCCATTAACACGTCGTAACACGCTCGCTAGGGCCGTGCACCGGCAGATTACGCCAGGCGTACCCGCCTCCGCGAGACGTCAAACGACAACTGAGTCTCGTGAATGCGCGCATTTCGAGTTTATTTCAAGTATAGCACGCCATTAACACGTCGTAACACGCTCGCCAGGGCCGTGCACCGGCAGATTACGCCAGGCGTACCCGCCTCCGCGAGACGTCAAACGACAACTGAGTCTCGTGAATGCGCGTATTTCGAGTTTATTTCAAGTATAGCACGCCATTAACACGTCGTAACACGCTCGCTAGGGCCGTGCACCGGCAGATTACGCCAGGCGTACGCGCCTCCGCTAGACATCACACAACTACGTCGCGTAAATGCGCGCATTTCGAGTTTATTTCAAGTATAGGACGCCATTACCACGTAGTAACACGCTCGCTAGGGCCGTACACCGGCAGATTATTCCAGGCGTACCCGCCTCCGCGAGACGTCAAACGACAACTGAGTCGTGTTAATGCGCGCATTTCGAGTTTATTTCAAGTATAGCACACCATCAACACGCCGTAACGCGCTCTCAAGGGCCGTGCACCGGCAGATTACGCCAGGCGTACCCGCCTCCGCGAGACGTCAACCGACAATTCAGTCGCGTGAATGCGCGCATTTCGAGTTTATATCAAGTATAGCACGGCATTAACACGTCGTAACACGCTCGCTAGGGCCGTACACCGGCAGATTACGCCAGACGTACCCGCCTCCGCGAGACGTCAAACGACAACTGAGTCTCGTGAATGCGCGTATTTCGAGTTTATTTCAAGTATAGCACGCCATTAACACGTCGTAACACGCTCGCTAGGGCCGTGCACCGGCAGATTACGCCAGGCGTACCCGCCTCCGCTAGGCGTCAAACGACAACTGATTCTCGTGAATGCGCGCATTTCGAGTTTATTTCAAGTATAGCACGCCATTAACACGTCGTAACACGCTCGTTAGGGCCGTGCACCGGCAGATTACGCAGGGCGTACCCACCTCCACGAGACGTCAAACGACAACTGAGTCTCGTGAATGCGCGCATTTCGAGTTTATTTCAAGTATAGCACGCCATTAACACGTCGTAACACGCTCGCTAGGGCCGTACATCGGCAGATTACGCCAAGCGTACCCGCCTCTGCTAGACGTCAAACGACAACTGAGTCTCGTGAATGCGCGCATTTCGATTTAATTTCAAGTATAGCACGCCATTAACACGTCGTAACACGCTCGCTAGGGCCGTGCGCCGGCAGATTACGCCAGGCGTACCCGCCTCCGCGAGACGTCAAACGACACTAGTCGCGTGAATGCGCGCATTTCGAGTCTATTTCAAGTATAGCACGCGATGAACACGTCGTAACACGCTCGCTATGGCCGTGCACCGGCAGATTACGCCAGGCGTACCCGCCTACTCGAGACGTCAAACAACAACTGAGTCGCGTGAATGCGCTCATTTCGAATTTATTTCAAGTATAGCATGCCATTAAAACGCCCTAACACGCTCGCTAGGGCCGTACACCGGCAGATTACGCCAGGCGTTCCCGGCTCCGCGAGACGTCAAACGACACTGGTCGCGTGAATGCGCGCATTTCGAGTCTATTTCAAGTATAGCACGCCATTAACACGTCGTAACACGCTCGCTAGGGCCGTGCACCTTCAGATGACGCCAGGCGTAGCCGCCTCCGCTAGGCGTCAAACGACAACTGAGTCTCGTGAATGCGCGCATTCCGAGTTTATTTCAAGTATAGCACGCCATTAACACGTCGTAACATGCTCGCTAGGGCCGTGCACCGGCAAATTACGCCAGGCGTACCCGCCTTCGCTAGACGTCAAACGACAACTGAGCCTCGTGAATGCGCGCATTTCGAGTTTATCTCAAGTATAGGACGCCATTACGACGTAGTAACACGCTCGCTAGTGCCGTACACCGGCAGATTACTCCAGGCGTACCCTCATCCGCGAGACGTCAAACGACTGAGTCGCATGAATGCGCTCATTTCGAATTTATTTCAAGTATAGCATGCCATTAAAACGCCGTATCACGCTCGCTAGGGCCTTACACCGGCAGATTACGCCAGGCTTTCCCGGCTCCGCGAGACGTCAAACGACACTGGTCGCGTGAATGCGCGCATTCCGAGTTTATTTCAAGTACAGCACGCCATTGACACGTCGTAACACGCTCGCTGGGGCCGTGCACCTTCAGATTACGCCAAGCATACCCGCCTCCGCTAGACGTCAAACGACAACTGAGTCTCGTGAATGCGCGCATTTCGAGTTTATTTCAAGTATAGCACGCCATTAACACGCCGTAATACGCTCGCTAGGGCCGTACACCGGCAGATTACGCTAGACGTACCAGCCTACTCGAGACGTCAAACTACAACTGAGTCGCGTGAATGCTCGCATTTCGAGTTTATTTGAAGTATAGCACGCCATTAACACGCCGTAACACGCTCGCTAGGGCCGTGCACCGTCAGATTACGCCAGGCATACCCGCCTCCGCTAGACGTCAAACGACAACTGAGTCTCGTGAATGCGCGCATTTCGAGTTTATTTCAAGTATAACACGCCATTAACACTTCGTAACACGCTCGCTGGGGCCGTACACCGGCAGATTGCGCTGGCGTACCCGCCTCCGCGAGACGTCAAACGACAACTGAGTCTCGTGAATGCGCGTATTTCGAGTTTATTTCAAGTATAGCACGCCATTAACACGTCGTAAGACGCTCGCTAGGGCCGTGCACCGGCAGATTACGCCAGGCGTACCCGCCTCCGCTAGACGTCAAACGACAACTGATTCTCGTGAATGCGCGCATTTCGAGTTAATTTCAAGTATAGCACACCATTAACACGTCGTAACACGCTCGCTAGGGCCGTGCACCGGCAGATTACGCCAGGCGTACCCGCCTCCGCGAGACGTCAAACGACACTAGTCGCGTGAATGCGCGCATTTCGAGTCTATTTCAAGTATAGCACGCGATGAACACGCCGTAACAAGCTCGCTAAGGCCGTGCACCGTCAGATTACGGCAGGCGTACCCGCCTCCGCTAGACATCACACAACTACGTCGCGTGAATGCGCGCATTTCTAGTCTATTTCAAGTATAGCACGCCATTAACACGTCGTAACACGCTCGCTATGGCCGTGCACCGGCAGATTACGCCAGGCGTACCCGCCTACTCGAGACGTCAAACAACAACTGAGTCGCGTGAATGCGCTCATTTCGAATTTATTTCAAGTATAGCATGCCATTAAAACGCCGTAACACGCTCGCTAGGGCCGTACACCGGCAGATTACGCCAGGCGTTCCCGGCTCCGCGAGACGTCAAACGACACTGGTCGCGTGAATGCGCGCATTTCGAGTCTATTTCAAGTATAGCACGCCATTAACACGTCGTAACACGCTCGCTAGGGCCGTGCACCTTCAGATTACGCCAGGCGTAGCCGCCTCCGCTAGATGTCAAACGACAACTGAGCCTCGTGAATGCGCGCATTTCGAGTTTATTTCAAGTATAGCATGCCATTAACACGTCGTAACACGCTCGCTAGGGCCGTGCACCGTCAGATTACGCCAGGCGTAGCCGCCTCCGCTAGACGTCAAACGACAACTGAGTCTCGTGAATGCGCGCATTCCGAGTTTATTTCAAGTATAGCACGCCATTAACACGTCGTAACATGCTCGCTAGGGCCGTGCACCGTCAGATTACGCCAGGCATACCCACCTCCTCTAGACGTCAAACGACAACTGAGTCTCGTGAATGCGCGCATTCCGAGTTTATTTCAAGTATAGCACACCATTAACACGTCGTAACACGCGCGCTAGGGTCGTACATCGGCAGATTACGCCAGGCGTACCCGCCTCCGCTAGACGTCAAACGACAATTCAGTCGCGTGAATGCGCGCATTTCGAGTTTATTTCAAGTATAGCACACCATTAACACGTCGTAACACGCTCGCAAGGGCTGTACATCGGCAGATTACGCCAGGCGTATCCGCCTCCTCGAGACATCAAACGACAACTGGGTCGCGTGAATGTGCGCATTTCGAGTTTATTTCAAGTATAGCACGCCATTAACACGTCGTAACACGCTCGCTAGGGCTGTACTTCGCAGATTACGCCAGGCGTACCCGCCTCCGCGAGACGTCAAACGACAACTGAGTCGCGTGAATGCGCGCATTTCGAGCTTATCTCAAGTATAGCACGCCCTTAACCCGTCGTAACACGCTCGCTAGGGCCGTACACCGGCAGATTACGCCAGGCGTATCCGCCTCCTCGAGACATCAAACGACAACTGGGTAGCGTGAATGTGCGCATTTCGAGTTTATTTCAAGTATAGCATGCCATTAACACGTCGTAACACGCTCGCTAGGGCCGTGCACCGTCAGATTACGCCAGGCGTAGCCGCCTCCGCTAGACGTCAAACGACAACTGAGCCTCGTGAATGCGCGCATTTCGAGTTTATTTCATGTATAGCATGCCATTAACACGTCGTAACACGCTCGCTAGGGCCGTGCACCGTCAGATTACGCCAGGCATACCCGCCTCCTCTAGACGTTTAACGACAACTGAGTCTCGTGAATGCGCGCATTTCGAGTTTATTTCAAGTATAGCACACCATTAACACGTCGTAACACGCTCGCTAGGGTCGTACATCGGCAGATTACGCCAGGCGTACCGGCCTCCGCTAGACGTCAAACGACAACTGAGTCTCGTGAATGCGCGCATTTCGAGTTTATTTCAAGTATAGCACGCCATTAACACGTCGTAACACGCTCGCTAGGGCCGTACATCGGCAGATTACGCCAGGCGTACCCGCCTCCGCTAGACGTCAAACGACAACTGAGTCTCGTGAATGCGCGCATTTCGAGTTTATTTCAAGTATACCACGCAATTAACACGTCGTAACACGCTCGCTAGGGCCGTGCACCGGCAGATTACGCCAGGCGTACCCGCCTCCGCGAGACGTCAAACGACACTAGTCGCGTGAATGCGCGCATTTCGAGTCTATTTCAAGTATAGCACGCGATGAACACGCCGTAACAAGCTCGCTAAGGCCGTGCACCGTCAGATTACGGCAGGCGTACCCGCCTCCGCTAGACATCACACAACCACGTCGCGTGAATGCACGCATTTCGAGTCTATTTCAAGTATAGCACGCCATTAACACGTCGTAACACGCTCGCTATGGCCGTGCACTGGCAGATTACGCCAGGCGTACCCGCCTACTCGAGACGTGAAACAACTGAGTCGCGTGAATGCGCTCATTTCGAATTTATTTCAAGTATAGCATGCCATTAAAACGCCGTAACACGCTCGCTAGGGCCGTACACCGGCAGATTACGCCGGGCGTTCCCGGCTCCGCGAGACGTCAAACGACACTGGTCGCGTGAATGCGCGCATTTCGAGTCTATTTCAAGTATAGCACGCCATTAACACGTCGTAACACGCTCGCTAGGGCCGTGCACCGTCAGATTACTCCAGGCGTAGCCGCCTCCGCTAGACGTCAAACGACAACTGAGCCTCGTGAATGCGCGCATTTCGAGTTTATTTCAAGTATAGCATGCCATTAACACGTCGTAACACGCTCGCTAGGGCCGTGCACCGTCAGATTACGCCAGGCGTAGCCGCCTCCGCTAGACGTTTAACGACAACTGAGTCTCGTGAATGCGCGCATTTCGAGTTTATTTCAAGTATAGCACACCATTAACACGTCGTAACACGCTCGCTAGGGTCGTACATCGGCAGATTACGCCAGGCGTACCCGCCTCCGCTAGACGTCAAACGACAACTGAGTCTCGTGAATGCGCGCATTTCGAGATTATTTCAAGTATAGCACACCATTAACACGTCGTAACACGCTCGCTAGGGCTGTACATCGGCAGATTTCGCCAGGCGTATCCGCCTCCTCGAGACATCAAACGACAACTGGGTCGCGTGAATGTGCGCATTTCGAGTTTATTTCAAGTATAGCACGCCATTAACACGTCGTAACACGCTCGCTAGGGCTGTACATCGGCAGATTACGCCAGGCGTACCCGCCTCCGCGAGACGTCAAACGACAACTGAGTCGCGTGAATGCGCGCATTTCGAGCTTATCTCAAGTATAGCACGCCCTTAACCCGTCGTAACACGCTCGCTAGGGCCGTACACCGGCAGATTACGCCAGGCGTATCCGCCTCCTCGAGACATCAAACGACAACTGGGTCGCGTGAATGTGCGCATTTCGAGTTTATTTCAAGTATAGCACGCCATTAACACGTCGTAACACGCTCGCTAGGGCCGTACACCGGCAGATTACGCCAGGCGTACCCGCCTCCGCGAGACGTCAAACGACAACTGGGTCGCGTGAATGTGCGCATTTCGAGTTTATTTCAAGTATAGCACGCCCTTAACCCGTCGTAACACGCTCGCTAGGGCCGTACACCGGCAGATTACGCCAGGCGTACCCGCCTCCGCGAGACGTCAAACGACAACTGAGTCGCGTGAATGCGCGCATTTCGAGCTTATCTCAAGTATAGCACGCCCTTAACCCGTCGTAACACGCTCGCTAGGGCCGTAAACCTTCAGATTACGCCAGGCGTATCCGCCTCCTCGAGACATCAAACGACAACTGGGTCGCGTGAATGTGCGCATTTCGAGTTTATTTCAAGTATAGCACGCCATAAACACGTCGTAACACGCTCGCTTGGGCCGTGCACCGGCAGATTACGCCAGGCGTACCCGCCTCCTCGAGATGTCAAACGACAATTGAGTCGCGTGAATGCGCGCATTTCGAGTTTATTTCAATTATAGCACGCCATTAACACGTCGTAACACGCTCGCTAGGGCCGTGCACCGGCAGATTACGCCAGGCGTACCCGCCTCCGCTAGACGTCAAACGACAACTGAGTCTCGTGAATGCGCGCATTTCGAGTTTATTTCAAGTATAGCACGCCATTAACACGTCGTAACACGCTCGCTAGGGCCGTACATCGGCAGATTACGCCAGGCGTACCCGCCTCCGCTAGACGTCAAACGACAACTGAGTCTCGTGAATGCGCGCATTTCGAGTTTATTTCAAGTATAGCACGCCATTAACACGTCGTAACACGCTCGTTAGGGCCGTGCACCGGCAGATTACGCAGGGCGTACCCACCTCCACGAGACGTCAAACGACAACTGAGTCTCGTGAATGCGCGCATTTCGAGTTTATTTCAAGTATAGCACGCCATTAACACGTCGTAACACGCTCGCTAGGGCCGTACATCGGCAGATTACGCCAAGCGTACCCGCCTCTGCTAGACGTCAAACGACAACTGAGTCTCGTGAATGCGCGCATTTCGAGTTAATTTCAAGTATAGCACGCCATTAACACGTCGTAACACGCTCGCTAGGGCCGTGCGCCGGCAGATTACGCCAGGCGTACCCGCCTCCGCGAGACGTCAAACGACACTAGTCGCGTGAATGCGCGCATTTCGAGTCTATTTCAAGTATAGCACGCGATGAACACGTCGTAACACGCTCGCTATGGCCGTGCACCGGCAGATTACGCCAGGCGTACCCGCCTACTCGAGACGTCAAACAACAACTGAGTCGCGTGAATGCGCTCATTTCGAATTTATTTCAAGTATAGCATGCCATTAAAACGCCCTAACACGCTCGCTAGGGCCGTACACCGGCAGATTACGCCAGGCGTTCCCGGCTCCGCGAGACGTCAAACGACACTGGTCGCGTGAATGCGCGCATTTCGAGTCTATTTCAAGTATAGCACGCCATTAACACGTCGTAACACGCTCGCTAGGGCCGTGCACCTTCAGATGACGCCAGGCGTAGCCGCCTCCGCTAGGCGTCAAACGACAACTGAGTCTCGTGAATGCGCGCATTCCGAGTTTATTTCAAGTATAGCACGCCATTAACACGTCGTAACATGCTCGCTAGGGCCGTGCACCGGCAAATTACGCCAGGCGTACCCGCCTTCGCTAGACGTCAAACGACAACTGAGCCTCGTGAATGCGCGCATTTCGAGTTTATCTCAAGTATAGGACGCCATTACGACGTAGTAACACGCTCGCTAGTGCCGTACACCGGCAGATTACTCCAGGCGTACCCTCATCCGCGAGACGTCAAACGACTGAGTCGCATGAATGCGCTCATTTCGAATTTATTTCAAGTATAGCATGCCATTAAAACGCCGTATCACGCTCGCTAGGGCCTTACACCGGCAGATTACGCCAGGCTTTCCCGGCTCCGCGAGACGTCAAACGACACTGGTCGCGTGAATGCGCGCATTCCGAGTTTATTTCAAGTATAGCACGCCATTGACACGTCGTAACACGCTCGCTGGGGCCGTGCACCTTCAGATTACGCCAAGCATACCCGCCTCCGCTAGACGTCAAACGACAACTGAGTCTCGTGAATGCGCGCATTTCGAGTTTATTTCAAGTATAGCACGCCATTAACACGCCGTAATACGCTCGCTAGGGCCGTACACCGGCAGATTACGCTAGACGTACAAGCCTACTCGAGACGTCAAACTACAACTGAGTCGCGTGAATGCTCGCATTTCGAGTTTATTTGAAGTATAGCACGCCATTAACACGCCGTAACACGCTCGCTAGGGCCGTGCACCGTCAGATTACGCCAGGCATACCCGCCTCCGCTAGATGTCAAACGACAACTGAGTCTCGTGAATGCGCGCATTTCGAGTTTATTTCAAGTATAACACGCCATTAACACTTCGTAACACGCTCGCTGGGGCCGTACACCGGCAGATTGCGCTGGCGTACCCGCCTCCGCGAGACGTCAAACGACAACTGAGTCTCGTGAATGCGCGTATTTCGAGTTTATTTCAAGTATAGCACGCCATTAACACGTCGTAAGACGCTCGCTAGGGCCGTGCACCGGCAGATTACGCCAGGCGTACCCGCCTCCGCTAGACGTCAAACGACAACTGATTCTCGTGAATGCGCGCATTTCGAGTTAATTTCAAGTATAGCACACCATTAACACGTCGTAACACGCTCGCTAGGGCCGTGCACCGGCAGATTACGCCAGGCGTACCCGCCTCCGCGAGACGTCAAACGACACTAGTCGCGTGAATGCGCGCATTTCGAGTCTATTTCAAGTATAGCACGCGATGAACACGCCGTAACAAGCTCGCTAAGGCCGTGCACCGTCAGATTACGGCAGGCGTACCCGCCTCCGCTAGACATCACACAACTACGTCGCGTGAATGCGCGCATTTCTAGTCTATTTCAAGTATAGCACGCCATTAACACGTCGTAACACGCTCGCTATGGCCGTGCACCGGCAGATTACGCCAGGCGTACCCGCCTACTCGAGACGTCAAACAACAACTGAGTCGCGTGAATGCGCTCATTTCGAATTTATTTCAAGTATAGCATGCCATTAAAACGCCGTAACACGCTCGCTAGGGCCGTACACCGGCAGATTACGCCAGGCGTTCCCGGCTCCGCGAGACGTCAAACGACACTGGTCGCGTGAATGCGCGCATTTCGAGTCTATTTCAAGTATAGCACGCCATTAACACGTCGTAACACGCTCGCTAGGGCCGTGCACCTTCAGATTACGCCAGGCGTAGCCGCCTCCGCTAGATGTCAAACGACAACTGAGCCTCGTGAATGCGCGCATTTCGAGTTTATTTCAAGTATAGCATGCCATTAACACGTCGTAACACGCTCGCTAGGGCCGTGCACCGTCAGATTACGCCAGGCGTAGCCGCCTCCGCTAGACGTCAAACGACAACTGAGTCTCGTGAATGCGCGCATTCCGAGTTTATTTCAAGTATAGCACGCCATTAACACGTCGTAACATGCTCGCTAGGGCCGTGCACCGTCAGATTACGCCAGGCATACCCACCTCCTCTAGACGTCAAACGACAACTGAGTCTCGTGAATGCGCGCATTCCGAGTTTATTTCAAGTATAGCACACCATTAACACGTCGTAACACGCGCGCTAGGGTCGTACATCGGCAGATTACGCCAGGCGTACCCGCCTCCGCTAGACGTCAAACGACAATTCAGTCGCGTGAATGCGCGCATTTCGAGTTTATTTCAAGTATAGCACACCATTAACACGTCGTAACACGCTCGCAAGGGCTGTACATCGGCAGATTACGCCAGGCGTATCCGCCTCCTCGAGACATCAAACGACAACTGGGTCGCGTGAATGTGCGCATTTCGAGTTTATTTCAAGTATAGCACGCCATTAACACGTCGTAACACGCTCGCTAGGGCTGTACTTCGCAGATTACGCCAGGCGTACCCGCCTCCGCGAGACGTCAAACGACAACTGAGTCGCGTGAATGCGCGCATTTCGAGCTTATCTCAAGTATAGCACGCCCTTAACCCGTCGTAACACGCTCGCTAGGGCCGTACACCGGCAGATTACGCCAGGCGTATCCGCCTCCTCGAGACATCAAACGACAACTGGGTAGCGTGAATGTGCGCATTTCGAGTTTATTTCAAGTATAGCATGCCATTAACACGTCGTAACACGCTCGCTAGGGCCGTGCACCGTCAGATTACGCCAGGCGTAGCCGCCTCCGCTAGACGTCAAACGACAACTGAGCCTCGTGAATGCGCGCATTTCGAGTTTATTTCATGTATAGCATGCCATTAACACGTCGTAACACGCTCGCTAGGGCCGTGCACCGTCAGATTACGCCAGGCATACCCGCCTCCTCTAGACGTTTAACGACAACTGAGTCTCGTGAATGCGCGCATTTCGAGTTTATTTCAAGTATAGCACACCATTAACACGTCGTAACACGCTCGCTAGGGTCGTACATCGGCAGATTACGCCAGGCGTACCGGCCTCCGCTAGACGTCAAACGACAACTGAGTCTCGTGAATGCGCGCATTTCGAGTTTATTTCAAGTATAGCACGCCATTAACACGTCGTAACACGCTCGCTAGGGCCGTACATCGGCAGATTACGCCAGGCGTACCCGCCTCCGCTAGACGTCAAACGACAACTGAGTCTCGTGAATGCGCGCATTTCGAGTTTATTTCAAGTATACCACGCAATTAACACGTCGTAACACGCTCGCTAGGGCCGTGCACCGGCAGATTACGCCAGGCGTACCCGCCTCCACGAGACGTCAAACGACACTAGTCGCGTGAATGCGCGCATTTCGAGTCTATTTCAAGTATAGCACGCGATGAACACGCCGTAACAAGCTCGCTAAGGCCGTGCACCGTCAGATTACGGCAGGCGTACCCGCCTCCGCTAGACATCACACAACCACGTCGCGTGAATGCACGCATTTCGAGTCTATTTCAAGTATAGCACGCCATTAACACGTCGTAACACGCTCGCTATGGCCGTGCACTGGCAGATTACGCCAGGCGTACCCGCCTACTCGAGACGTGAAACAACTGAGTCGCGTGAATGCGCTCATTTCGAATTTATTTCAAGTATAGCATGCCATTAAAACGCCGTAACACGCTCGCTAGGGCCGTACACCGGCAGATTACGCCGGGCGTTCCCGGCTCCGCGAGACGTCAAACGACACTGGTCGCGTGAATGCGCGCATTTCGAGTCTATTTCAAGTATAGCACGCCATTAACACGTCGTAACACGCTCGCTAGGGCCGTGCACCGTCAGATTACTCCAGGCGTAGCCGCCTCCGCTAGACGTCAAACGACAACTGAGCCTCGTGAATGCGCGCATTTCGAGTTTATTTCAAGTATAGCATGCCATTAACACGTCGTAACACGCTCGCTAGGGCCGTGCACCGTCAGATTACGCCAGGCGTAGCCGCCTCCGCTAGACGTTTAACGACAACTGAGTCTCGTGAATGCGCGCATTTCGAGTTTATTTCAAGTATAGCACACCATTAACACGTCGTAACACGCTCGCTAGGGTCGTACATCGGCAGATTACGCCAGGCGTACCCGCCTCCGCTAGACGTCAAACGACAACTGAGTCTCGTGAATGCGCGCATTTCGAGATTATTTCAAGTATAGCACACCATTAACACGTCGTAACACGCTCGCTAGGGCTGTACATCGGCAGATTTCGCCAGGCGTATCCGCCTCCTCGAGACATCAAACGACAACTGGGTCGCGTGAATGTGCGCATTTCGAGTTTATTTCAAGTATAGCACGCCATTAACACGTCGTAACACGCTCGCTAGGGCTGTACATCGGCAGATTACGCCAGGCGTACCCGCCTCCGCGAGACGTCAAACGACAACTGAGTCGCGTGAATGCGCGCATTTCGAGCTTATCTCAAGTATAGCACGCCCTTAACCCGTCGTAACACGCTCGCTAGGGCCGTACACCGGCAGATTACGCCAGGCGTATCCGCCTCCTCGAGACATCAAACGACAACTGGGTCGCGTGAATGTGCGCATTTCGAGTTTATTTCAAGTATAGCACGCCATTAACACGTCGTAACACGCTCGCTAGGGCCGTACACCGGCAGATTACGCCAGGCGTACCCGCCTCCGCGAGACGTCAAACGACAACTGGGTCGCGTGAATGTGCGCATTTCGAGTTTATTTCAAGTATAGCACGCCCTTAACCCGTCGTAACACGCTCGCTAGGGCCGTACACCGGCAGATTACGCCAGGCGTACCCGCCTCCGCGAGACGTCAAACGACAACTGAGTCGCGTGAATGCGCGCATTTCGAGCTTATCTCAAGTATAGCACGCCCTTAACCCGTCGTAACACGCTCGCTAGGGCCGTAAACCTTCAGATTACGCCAGGCGTATCCGCCTCCTCGAGACATCAAACGACAACTGGGTCGCGTGAATGTGCGCATTTCGAGTTTATTTCAAGTATAGCACGCCATAAACACGTCGTAACACGCTCGCTTGGGCCGTGCACCGGCAGATTACGCCAGGCGTACCCGCCTCCTCGAGATGTCAAACGACAATTGAGTCGCGTGAATGCGCGCATTTCGAGTTTATTTCAATTATAGCACGCCATTAACACGTCGTAACTCGCTCGCTAGGGCCGTGCACCGGCAGATTACGCCAGGCGTACCCGCCTCCGCTAGACGTCAAACGACAACTGAGTCTCGTGAATGCGCGCATTTCGAGTTTATTTCAAGTATAGCACGCCATTAACACGTCGTAACACGCTCGCTAGGGCCGTACATCGGCAGATTACGCCAGGCGTACCCGCCTCCGCTAGACGTCAAACGACAACTGAGTCTCGTGAATGCGCGCATTTCGAGTTTATTTCAAGTATACCACGCAATTAACACGTCGTAACACGCTCGCTAGGGCCGTGCACCGGCAGATTACGCCAGGCGTACCCGCCTCCGCGAGACGTCAAACGACACTAGTCGCGTGAATGCGCGCATTTCGAGTCTATTTCAAGTATAGCACGCGATGAACACGCTGTAACAAGCTCGCTAAGGCCGTGCACCGTCAGATTACGGCAGGCGTACCCGCCTCCGCTAGACATCACACAACCACGTCGCGTGAATGCACGCATTTCGAGTCTATTTCAAGTATAGCACGCCATTAACACGTCGTAACACGCTCGCTATGGCCGTGCACTGGCAGATTACGCCAGGTGTACCCGCCTACTCGAGACGTGAAACAACAACTGAGTCGCGTGAATGCGCTCATTTCGAATTTATTTCAAGTATAGCATGCCATTAAAACGCCGTAACACGCTCGCTAGGGCCGTACACCGGCAGATTACGCCGGGCGTTCCCGGCTCCGCGAGACGTCAAACGACACTGGTCGCGTGAATGCGCGCATTTCGAGTCTATTTCAAGTATAGCACGCCATTAACACGTCGTAACACGCTCGCTAGGGCCGTGCACCGTCAGATTACTCCAGGCGTAGCCGCCTCCGCAAGACGTCAAACGACAACTGAGCCTCGTGAATGCGCGCATTTCGAGTTTATTTCAAGTATAGCATGCCATTAACACGTCGTAACACGCTCGCTAGGGCCGTGCACCGTCAGAATACGCCAGGCGTAGCCGCCTCCGCTAGACGTCAAACGACAACTGAGTCTCGTGAATGCGCGCATTCCGAGTTTATTTCAAGTATAGCACGCCATTAACACGTCGTAACATGCTCGCTAGGGCCGTGCACCGTCAGATTACGCCAGGCATACCCACCTCCTCTAGACGTCAAACGACAACTGAGTCTCGTGAATGCGCGCATTCCGAGTTTATTTCAAGTATAGCACACCATTAACACGTCGTAACACGCGCGCTAGGGTCGTACATCGGCAGATTACGCCAGGCGTACCCGCCTCCGCTAGACGTCAAACGACAATTCAGTCGCGTGAATGCGCGCATTTCGAGTTTATTTCAAGTATAGCACACCATTAACACGTCGTAACACGCTCGCAAGGGCTGTACATCGGCAGATTACGCCAGGCGTATCCGCCTCCTCGAGACATCAAACGACAACTGGGTCGCGTGAATGTGCGCATTTCGAGTTTATTTCAAGTATAGCACGCCATTAACACGTCGTAACACGCTCGCTAGGGCTGTACTTCGCAGATTACGCCAGGCGTACCCGCCTCCGCGAGACGTCAAACGACAACTGAGTCGCGTGAATGCGCGCATTTCGAGCTTATCTCAAGTATAGCACGCCCTTAACCCGTCGTAACACGCTCGCTAGGGCCGTACACCGGCAGATTACGCCAGGCGTATCCGCCTCCTCGAGACATCAAACGACAACTGGGTAGCGTGAATGTGCGCATTTCGAGTTTATTTCAAGTATAGCATGCCATTAACACGTCGTAACACGCTCGCTAGGGCCGTGCACCGTCAGATTACGCCAGGCGTAGCCGCCTCCGCTAGACGTCAAACGACAACTGAGCCTCGTGAATGCGCGCATTTCGAGTTTATTTCATGTATAGCATGCCATTAACACGTCGTAACACGCTCGCTAGGGCCGTGCACCGTCAGATTACGCCAGGCATACCCGCCTCCTCTAGACGTTTAACGACAACTGAGTCTCGTGAATGCGCGCATTTCGAGTTTATTTCAAGTATAGCACACCATTAACACGTCGTAACACGCTCGCTAGGGTCGTACATCGGCAGATTACGCCAGGCGTACCGGCCTCCGCTAGACGTCAAACGACAACTGAGTCTCGTGAATGCGCGCATTTCGAGTTTATTTCAAGTATAGCACGCCATTAACACGTCGTAACACGCTCGCTAGGGCCGTACATCGGCAGATTACGCCAGGCGTACCCGCCTCCGCTAGACGTCAAACGACAACTGAGTCTCGTGAATGCGCGCATTTCGAGTTTATTTCAAGTATACCACGCAATTAACACGTCGTAACACGCTCGCTAGGGCCGTGCACCGGCAGATTACGCCAGGCGTACCCGCCTCCGCGAGACGTCAAACGACACTAGTCGCGTGAATGCGCGCATTTCGAGTCTATTTCAAGTATAGCACGCGATGAACACGCCGTAACAAGCTCGCTAAGGCCGTGCACCGTCAGATTACGGCAGGCGTACCCGCCTCCGCTAGACATCACACAACCACGTCGCGTGAATGCACGCATTTCGAGTCTATTTCAAGTATAGCACGCCATTAACACGTCGTAACACGCTCGCTATGGCCGTGCACTGGCAGATTACGCCAGGCGTACCCGCCTACTCGAGACGTGAAACAACTGAGTCGCGTGAATGCGCTCATTTCGAATTTATTTCAAGTATAGCATGCCATTAAAACGCCGTAACACGCTCGCTAGGGCCGTACACCGGCAGATTACGCCGGGCGTTCCCGGCTCCGCGAGACGTCAAACGACACTGGTCGCGTGAATGCGCGCATTTCGAGTCTATTTCAAGTATAGCACGCCATTAACACGTCGTAACACGCTCGCTAGGGCCGTGCACCGTCAGATTACTCCAGGCGTAGCCGCCTCCGCTAGACGTCAAACGACAACTGAGCCTCGTGAATGCGCGCATTTCGAGTTTATTTCAAGTATAGCATGCCATTAACACGTCGTAACACGCTCGCTAGGGCCGTGCACCGTCAGATTACGCCAGGCGTAGCCGCCTCCGCTAGACGTTTAACGACAACTGAGTCTCGTGAATGCGCGCATTTCGAGTTTATTTCAAGTATAGCACACCATTAACACGTCGTAACACGCTCGCTAGGGTCGTACATCGGCAGATTACGCCAGGCGTACCCGCCTCCGCTAGACGTCAAACGACAACTGAGTCTCGTGAATGCGCGCATTTCGAGATTATTTCAAGTATAGCACACCATTAACACGTCGTAACACGCTCGCTAGGGCTGTACATCGGCAGATTTCGCCAGGCGTATCCGCCTCCTCGAGACATCAAACGACCAACGCACTGGGTCGCGTGAATGTGCGCATTTCGAGTTTATTTCAAGTATAGCACGCCATTAACACGTCGTAACACGCTCGCTAGGGCTGTACATCGGCAGATTACGCCAGGCGTACCCGCCTCCGCGAGACGTCAAACGACAACTGAGTCGCGTGAATGCGCGCATTTCGAGCTTATCTCAAGTATAGCACGCCCTTAACCCGTCGTAACACGCTCGCTAGGGCCGTACACCGGCAGATTACGCCAGGCGTATCCGCCTCCTCGAGACATCAAACGACAACTGGGTCGCGTGAATGTGCGCATTTCGAGTTTATTTCAAGTATAGCACGCCATTAACACGTCGTAACACGCTCGCTAGGGCCGTACACCGGCAGATTACGCCAGGCGTACCCGCCTCCGCGAGACGTCAAACGACAACTGGGTCGCGTGAATGTGCGCATTTCGAGTTTATTTCAAGTATAGCACGCCCTTAACCCGTCGTAACACGCTCGCTAGGGCCGTACACCGGCAGATTACGCCAGGCGTACCCGCCTCCGCGAGACGTCAAACGACAACTGAGTCGCGTGAATGCGCGCATTTCGAGCTTATCTCAAGTATAGCACGCCCTTAACCCGTCGTAACACGCTCGCTAGGGCCGTAAACCTTCAGATTACGCCAGGCGTATCCGCCTCCTCGAGACATCAAACGACAACTGGGTCGCGTGAATGTGCGCATTTCGAGTTTATTTCAAGTATAGCACGCCATAAACACGTCGTAACACGCTCGCTTGGGCCGTGCACCGGCAGATTACGCCAGGCGTACCCGCCTCCTCGAGATGTCAAACGACAATTGAGTCGCGTGAATGCGCGCATTTCGAGTTTATTTCAATTATAGCACGCCATTAACACGTCGTAACTCGCTCGCTAGGGCCGTGCACCGGCAGATTACGCCAGGCGTACCCGCCTCCGCTAGACGTCAAACGACAACTGAGTCTCGTGAATGCGCGCATTTCGAGTTTATTTCAAGTATAGCACGCCATTAACACGTCGTAACACGCTCGCTAGGGCCGTAAATCGGCAGATTACGCCAGGCGTACCCGCCTCCGCTAGACGTCAAACGACAACTGAGTCTCGTGAATGCGCGCATTTCGAGTTTATTTCAAGTATACCACGCAATTAACACGTCGTAACACGCTCGCTAGGGCCGTGCACCGGCAGATTACGCCAGGCGTACCCGCCTCCGCGAGACGTCAAACGACACTAGTCGCGTGAATGCGCGCATTTCGAGTCTATTTCAAGTATAGCACGCGATGAACACGCTGTAACAAGCTCGCTAAGGCCGTGCACCGTCAGATTACGGCAGGCGTACCCGCCTCCGCTAGACATCACACAACCACGTCGCGTGAATGCCCGCATTTCGAGTCTATTTCAAGTATAGCACGCCATTAACACGTCGTAACACGCTCGCTATGGCCGTGCACTGGCAGATTACGCCAGGTGTACCCGCCTACTCGAGACGTGAAACAACAACTGAGTCGCGTGAATGCGCTCATTTCGAATTTATTTCAAGTATAGCATGCCATTAAAACGCCGTAACACGCTCGCTAGGGCCGTACACCGGCAGATTACGCCGGGCGTTCCCGGCTCCGCGAGACGTCAAACGACACTGGTCGCGTGAATGCGCGCATTTCGAGTCTATTTCAAGTATAGCACGCCATTAACACGTCGTAACACGCTCGCTAGGGCCGTGCACCGTCAGATTACTCCAGGCGTAGCCGCATCCGCTAGACGTCAAACGACAACTGAGCCTCGTGAATGCGCGCATTTCGAGTTTATTTCAAGTATAGCATGCCATTAACACGTCGTAACACGCTCGCTAGGGCCGTGCACCGTCAGATTACGCCAGGCGTAGCCGCATCCGCTAGACGTCAAACGACAACTGAGTCTCGTGAATGCGCGCATTCCGAGTTTATTTCAAGTATAGCACACAATTAACACGTCGTAACACGCTCGCTACTGTCGTACATCGGCAGATTACGCCAGGCGTACCCGCCTCCGCTAGACGTCAAACGACAACTGAGCCTCGTGAATGCGCGCATTTCGAGTTTATTTCAAGTATAGCATGCCATTAACACGTCGTAACACGCTCGCTAGGGCCGTGCACCGTCAGATTACGCCAGGCGTACCCGCCTTCGCTAGACGTCAAACGACAACTGAGCCTCGTGAATGCGCGCTTTTCGAGTTTATTTCAAGTATAGCACGCCATTAACACGTCGTAACACGCTCGCTAGGGGCGTGCACCGGCAGATTACGCCAGGCGTACCCGCCTCCGCGAGACGTCAACCGACCATTCAGTCGCGTGAATGCGCGCATTTCAAGTTTATTTCAAGTATAGCACACCATTAACACGTCGTAACACGCTCGCTAGGGCTGTACATCGGCAGATTACGCCAGGCGTATCCGCCTCCGCGAGACGTCAAACGACAACTGAGTCGCGTGAATGCGCGCATTTCGAGCTTATCTCAAGTATAGCACGCCCTTAACCCGTCGTAACACGCTCGCTAGGGCCGTACACCGGCAGATTACGCCAGGCGTATCCGCCTCCTCGAGACATCAAACGACAACTGGGTCGCGTGAATGTGCGCATTTCGAGTTTATTTCAAGTATGGCATGCCAATAACACGTCGTAACACGCTCGCTAGGGCCGTGCACCGGCAGATTACGCCAGGCGTACCCGCCTCCGCGAGACGTCAAACGACAACTGAGTCTCGTGAATGCGCGCATTTCGAGTTTATTTCAAGTATAGCACACCATTAACACGTCGTAACACGCTCGCTAGGGTCGTACATCGGCAGATTACGCCAGGCGTACCCGCCTCCGCTAGACGTCAAACGACAACTGAGTCTCGTGAATGCGCGCATTTCGAGATTATTTCAAGTATAGCACACCATTAACACGTCGTAACACGCTCGCTAGGGCTGTACATCGGCAGATTACGCCAGGCGTATCCGCCTCCTCGAGACATCAAACGACAACTGGGTCGCGTGAATGTGCGCATTTCGAGTTTATTTCAAGTATAGCACGCCATTAACACGTCGTAACACGCTCGCTAGGGCTGTACATCGGCAGATTACGCCAGGCGTACCCGCCTCCGCGAGACGTCAAACGACAACTGAGTCGCGTGAATGCGCGCATTTCGAGCTTATCTCAAGTATAGCACGCCCTTAACCCGTCGTAACACGCTCGCTAGGGCCGAACACCGGCAGATTACGCCAGGCGTACCCGCCTCCGCGAGACGTCAAACGACAACTGAGTCGCGTGAATGCGCGCATTTCGAGCTTATCTCAAGTATAGCACGCCCTTAACTCGTCGTAACACGCTCGCTAGGGCCGTACACCGGCAGATTACGCCAGGCGTATCCGCCTCCTCGAGACATCAAACGACAACTGGGTCGCGTGAATGTGCGCATTTCGAGTTTATTTCAAGTATAGCACGCCATTAACACGTCGTAACACGCTCGCTAGGGCCGTACACCGGCAGATTACGCCAGGCGTACCCGCCTCCGCGAGACGTCAAACGACAACTGGGTCGCGTGAATGTGCGCATTTCGAGTTTATTTCAGGTATAGCACGCCCTTAACCCGTCGTAACACGCTCGCTAGGGCCGTACACCGGCAGATTACGCCAGACGTACCCGCCTCCGCGAGACGTCCAACGACAACTGAGTCGCGTGAATGCGCGCATTTCGAGCTTATCTCAAGTATAGCACGCCCTTAACCCGTCGTAACACGCTCGCTAGGGCCGTAAACCTTCAGATTACGCCAGGCGTATCCGCCTCCTCGAGACATCAAACGACAACTGGGTCGCGTGAATGTGCGCATTTCGAGTTTATTTCAAGTATAGCACGCCATTAACACGTCGTAACACGGTCGCTTGGGCCGTGCACCGGCAGATTACGCCAGGCGTACCCGCCTCCTCGAGATGTCAAACGACAATTGAGTCGCGTGAATGCGCGCATTTCGAGTTTATTTCAAGTATAGCACGCAATTAACACGTCGTAACACGCTCGCTAGGGCCGTGCACCGGCAGATTACGCCAGGCGTACCCGCCTCCGCTAGACGTCAAACGACAACTGAGTCTCGTGAATGCGCGCATTTCGAGTTTATTTCAAGTATAGCACGCCATTAACACGTCGTAACACGCTCGCTAGGGCCGTACATCGGCAGATTACGCCAGGCGTACCCGCCTCCGCTAGACGTCAAACGACAACTGAGTCTCGTGAATGCGCGCATTTCGAGTTTATTTCAAGTATACAACGCAATTAACACGTCGTAACACGCTCGCTAGGGCCGTGCACCGGCAGATTACGCCAGGCGTACCCGCCTCCGCGAGACGTCAAACGACACTAGTCGCGTGAATGCGCGCATTTCGAGTCTATTTCAAGTATAGCACGCGATGAACACGCCGTAACAAGCTCGCTAAGGCCGTGCACCGTCAGATTACGGCAGGCGTACCCGCCTCCGCTAGACATCACACAACCACGTCGCGTGAATGCACGCATTTCGAGTCTATTTCAAGTATAGCACGCCATTAACACGTCGTAACACGCTCGCTATGGCCGTGCACCGGCAGATTACGCCAGGCGTACCCGCCTACTCGAGACGTCAAACAACAACTGAGTCGCGTGAATGCGCTCATTTCGAATTTATTTCAAGTATAGCATGCCATTAAAACGCCGTAACACGCTCGCTAGGGCCGTACACCGGCAGATTACGCCGGGCGTTCCCGGCTCCGCGAGACGTCAAACGACACTGGTCGCGTGAATGCGCGCATTTCGAGTCTATTTCAAGTATAGCACGCCATTAACATGTCGTAACACGCTCGCTAGGGCCGTGCACCGTCAGATTACTCCAGGCGTAGCCGCCTCCGCTAGACGTCAAACGACAACTGAGCCTCGTGAATGCGCGCATTTCGAGTTTATTTCAAGTATAGCATGCCATTAACACGTCGTAACACGCTCGCTAGGGCCGTGCACCGTCAGATTACGCCAGGCGTAGCCGCCTCCGCTAGACGTCAAACGACAACTGAGTCTCGTGAATGCGCGCATTCCGAGTTTATTTCAAGTATAGCACACCATTAACACGTCGTAACACGCTCGCTACTGTCGTACATCGGCAGATTACGCCAGGCGTACCCGCCTCCGCTAGACGTCAAACGACAACTGAGCCTCGTGAATGCGCGCATTTCGAGTTTATTTCAAGTATAGCATGCCATTAACACGTCGTAACACGCTCGCTAGGGCCGTGCACCGTCAGATTACGCCAGGCGTAGCCGCCTCCGCTAGACGTCAAACGACAACTGAGTCTCGTGAATGCGCGCATTTCGAGTTTATTTCAAGTATAGCACGCCATTAACACGTCGTAACATGCTCGCTAGGGCCGTGCACCGGCAAATTACGCCAGGCGTACCCGCCTTCGCTAGACGTCAAACGACAACTGAGCCTCGTGAATGCGCGCATTTCGAGTTTATTTCATGTATAGCATGCCATTAACACGTCGTACCACGCTCGCTAGGGCCGTGCACCGTCAGATTACGCCAGGCATACCCGCGTCTTCTAGACGTTTAACGACAACTGAGTCTCGTGAATGCGCGCATTTCGAGTTTATTTCAAGTATAGCACACCATTAACACGTCGTAACACGCTCGCTAGGGTCGTACATCGGCAGATTACGCCAGGCGTACCCGCCTCCGCTAGACGTCAAACGACAACTGAGTCTCGTGAATGCGCGCTTTTCGAGTTTATTTCAAGTATAGCACGCCATTAACACGTCGTAACACGCTCGCTAGGGCTGTGCACCGGCAGATTACGCCAGGCGTACCCGCCTCCGCGAGACGTCAACCGACAATTCAGTCGCGTGAATGCGCGCATTTCAAGTTTATTTCAAGTATAGCACACCATTAACACGTCGTAACACGCTCGCTAGGGCTGTACATCGGCAGATTACGCCAGGCGTATCCGCCTCCGCGAGACGTCAAACGACAACTGAGTCGCGTGAATGCGCGCATTTCGAGCTTATCTCAAGTATAGCACGCCCTTAACCCGTCGTAACACGCTCGCTAGGGCCGTACACCGGCAGATTACGCCAGGCGTATCCGCCTCCTCGAGACATCAAACGACAACTGGGTCGCGAGAATGTGCGCATTTCGAGTTTATTTCAAGTATGGCATGCCATTAACACGTCGTAACACGCTCGCTAGGGCCGTGCACCGGCAGATTACGCCAGGCGTACCCGCCTCCGCGAGACGTCAAACGACAACTGAGTCTCGTGAATGCGCGTATTTCGAGTTTATTTCAAGTATAGCACGCCATTAACACGTCGTAACACGCTCGCTAGGGCCGTGCACCGGCAGATTACGCAGGGCGTACCCGCCTCCACGAGACGTCAAACGACAACTGATTGTCGTGAATGCGCGCATTTCGAGTTTATTTCAAGTATAGCACGCCATTAACACGTCGTAACACGCTCGTTAGGGCCGTGCACCGGCAGATTACGCAGGGCGTACCCGCCCCCACGAGACGTCAAACGACAACTGAGTCTCGTGAATGCGCGCATTTCGAGTTTATTTCAAGTATAGCACGCCATTAACACGTCGTAACACGCTCGTTAGGGCCGTGCACCGGCAGATTACGCAGGGCGTACCCGCCTCCACGAGACGTCAAACGACAACTGATTCTCGTGAATGCGCGCATTTCGAGTTTATTTCAAGTATAGCACGCCATTAACACGTCGTAACACGCTCGTTAGGGCCGTGCACCGGCAGATTACGCAGGGCGTACCCGCCTCCACGAGACGTCAAACGACAACTGAGTCTCGTGAATGCGCGCATTTCGAGTTTATTTCAAGTATAGCACGCCATTAACGCGTCGTAACACGCTCGCTAGGGCCGTGCACCGGCAGATTACGCCAGGCGTACCCGCCTCCGCGAGACGTCAAACGACACTAGTTGCGTGAATGCGCGCATTTCGAGTCTATTTCAAGTATAGCACGCGATGAACACGCCGTAACAAGCTCGCTAAGGCCGTGCACCGTCAGATTACGGCAGGCGTACCCGCCTCCGCTAGACATCACACAACTACGTCGCGTGAATGCGCGCATTTCGAGTCTATTTCAAGTATAGCACGCCATTAACACGTCGTAACACGCTCGCTATGGCCGTGCACCGGCAGATTACGCCAGGCGTACCCGCCTACTCGAGACGTCAAACAACAACTGAGTCGCGTGAATGCGCTCGTTTCGAATTTATTTCAAGTATAGCATGCCATTAAAACGCCGTAACACGCTCGCTAGGGCCGTGCACCGGAATATTACGCCAGGCGTACCCGCCTCCTCGAGATGTCAAACGACAATTGAGTCGCGTGAATGCGCGCATTTCGAGTTTATATGAAGTATAGCACGCCATTAACACGTCGTAACACGCTCGCTAGGGCCGTGCAGCGGCAGATTATGCCAGGCGTACCCGCCTCCGCGAGACATCAAACGACAACTGGGTCGCGTGAATGTGCGCATTTCGAGTTTATTTCATGTATAGCATGCCATTAACACGTCGTAACACGCTCGCTAGGGCCGTGCACCGTCAGATTACGCCAGGCATACCCACCTCCTCTAGACGTCAAACGACAACTGTCTCGTGAATGCGCGCATTCCGAGTTTATTTCAAGTATAGCACACCATTAACACGTCGTAACACGCTCGCTAGGGTCGTACATCGGCAGATTACGCCAGGCGTACCCGCCTCCGCTAGACGTCAAACGACAACTGAGCCTCGTGAATGCGCGCATTTCGAGTTTATTTCAAGTATAGCATGCCATTTACACGTCGTAACATGCTCGCTAGGGCCGTGCACTGTCAGATTACGCCAGGCATACCCACCTCCTCTAGACGTCAAACGACAACTGTCTCGTGAATGCGCGCATTCCGAGTTTATTTCAAGTATAGCACACCATTAACACGTCGTAACACGCTCGCTAGGGCCGTACATCGGCAGATTACGCCAGGCGTACCCGCCTCCGCTAGACGTCAAACGACAACTGAGCCTCGTGAATGCGCGCATTTCGAGTTTATTTCAAGTATAGCACGCCATTAACACGTCGTAACATGCTCGCTAGGGCCGTGCACCGGCAAATTACGCCAGGCGTACCCGCCTTCGCTAGACGTCAAACGACAACTGAGCCTCGTGAATGCGCGCATTTCGAGTTTATTTCATGTATAGCATGCCATTAACACGTCGTAACACGCTGGCTAGGGCCGTGCACCGTCAGATTACGCCAGGCATACCCGCCTCCTCTAGACGTTTAACGATAACTGAGTCTCGTGAATGCGCGCATTTCGAGTTTATTTCAAGTATAGTACACCATTAACACGTCGTAACACGCTCGCTAGGGACGTACATCGGCAGATTACGCCAGGCGTACCCGCCTCCGCTAGACGTCAAACGACAACTGAGTCTCGTGATTGCGCGCTTTTCGAGTTTATTTCAAGTATAGCGCGCCATTAACACGTCGTAACACGCTCGCTAGGGCCGTTAACCGGCAGATTACGCCAGGCGTACCCGCCCGCGCGAGACGTCAACCAACAATTCAGTCTCATGAATGCGCGCATTTCGAGTTTATTTCAAGTATAGCACGCCATTAACACGTCGTAACATGCTCGCTAGGGCCGTGCACCGGCAAATTACGCCAGGCGTACCCGCCTTCGCTAGACGTCAAACGACAACTGAGCCTCGTGAATGCGCGCATTTCGAGTTTATTTCATGTATAGCATGCCATTAACACGTCGTAACACGCTGGCTAGGGCCGTGCACCGTCAGATTACGCCAGGCATACCCGCCTCCTCTAGACGTTTAACGATAACTGAGTCTCGTGAATGCGCGCATTTCGAGTTTATTTCAAGTATAGCACACCATTAACACGTCGTAACACGCTCGCTAGGGCCGTGCACCGTCAGATTACGCCAGGCGTAGCCGCCTCCGCTAGACGTCAAACGACAACTGAGTCTCGTGAATGCGCGCATTTCGAGTTTATTTCAAGTATAGCACGCCATTAACACGTCGTAACATGCTCGCTAGGGCCGTAAACCGGCAGATTACGCCAGGCGTATCCGCCTCCTCGAGACATCAAACGACAACTGGGTCGCGTGAATGTGCGCATTTCGAGTTTATTTCAAGTATAGCACGCCATTAACACGTCGTAACACGCTCGCTAGGGCCGTGCACCGGAATATTACGCCAGGCGTACCCGCCTCCTCGAGATGTCAAACGACAATTGAGTCGCGTGAAGGCGCGCATTTCGAGTTTATTTCAAGTTTAGCACGCCCTTCACCCGTCGTAACACGCTAGCTAGGGCCGTACACCGGCAGATTACGCCAGGCGTACCCGCCTCCGCGAGGCGTCAAACGACAACTGAGTCGCGTGAATGCGCGCATTTCGAGCTTATCCCAAGTATAGCACGCCCTTAACCCGTCGTAACACGCTCGCTAGGGCCGTAAGCCGGCAGATTACGCCAGGCGTATCCGCCTCCTCGAGACATCAAACGACAACTGGGTCGCGTGAATGTGCGCATTTCGAGTTTATTTCAAGTATAGCACGCCATTAACACGTCGTAACACGCTCGCTAGGGCCGTGCACCGGAATATTACGCCAGGCGTACCCGCCTCCTCGAGATGTCAAACGACAATTGAGTGGCGTGAATGCGCGCATTTCGAGTTTATATGAAGTATAGCACGCCATTAACACGTCGTAACACGCTCGCTAGGGCCGTGCACCGGCAGATTATGCCAGGCGTACCCGCCTCCGCGAGACATCAAACGACAACTGGGTCGCGTGAATGTGCGCATTTCGAGTTTATTTCATGTATAGCATGCCATTAACACGTCGTAACACGCTCGCTAGGGCCGTGCACCGTCAGATTACGCCAGGCGTAGCCGCCTCCGCTAGACGTCAAACGACAACTGAGTCTCGTGAATGCGCGCATTTCGAGTTTATTTCAAGTATAGCACGCCATTAACACGTCGTAACATGCTCGCTAAGGCCGTGCACCGGCAAATTACGCCAGGCGTACCCGCCTTCGCTAGACGTCAAACGACAACTGAGCCTCGTGAATGCGCGCATTTCCAGTTTATTTCATGTATAGCATGCCATTAACACGTCGTAACACGCTCGCTAGGGCCGTGCACCGTCAGATTACGCCAGGCATACCCGCCTCCTCTAGACGTTTAACGATAACTGAGTCTCGTGAATGCGCGCATTTCGAGTTTATTTCAAGTATAGCACACCATTAACACGTCGTAACACGCTCGCTAGGGTCGTACATCGGCAGATTACGCCAGGCGTACCCGCCTCCGCTAGACGTCAAACGACAACTGAGTCTCGTGAATGCGCGCTTTTCGAGTTTATTTCAAGTATAGCGCGCCATTAACACGTCGTAACACGCTCGCTAGGGCCGTGCACCGGCAGATTACGCCAGGCGTACCCGCCCGCGCGAGACGTCAACCGACAATTCAGTCGCGTGAATGCGCGCATTTCGAGTTTATTTCAAGTATAGCACACCATTAACACGTCGTAACACGCTCGCTAGGGCTGTACATCGGCAGATTACGCCAGGCGTATCCGCCTCCTCGAGACATCAAACGACAACTGGGTCGCGTGAATGTGCGCATTTCGAGTTTATTTCAAGTATAGCACGCCATTAACACGTCGTAACACGCTCGCTAGGGCTGTACATCGGCAGATTACGCCAGGCGTACCCGCCTCCGCGAGATGTCAAACGACAACTGAGTCGCGTGAATGCGCGCATTTCGAGCTTATCTCAAGTATAGCACGCCCTTAACTCGTCGTAACACGCTCGTAAGGGCCGTACACCGGCAGATTACGCCAGGCGTATCCGCCTCCTCGAGACATCAAACGACAACTGGGTCGCGTGAATGTGCGCATTTCGAGTTTATTTCAAGTATAGCATGCCATTAACACGTCGTAACACGCTCGCTAGGGCCGTGCACCGTCAGATTACGCCAGGCGTAGCCGCCTCCGCTAGACGTCAAACGACCACTGAGCCTCGTGAATGCGCGCATTTCGAGTTTATTTCATGCATAGCATGCCATTAACACGTCGTAACACGCTCGCTAGGGCCGTGCACCGTCAGATTACGCCAGGCATACCCGCCTCCTCTAGACGTTTAACGACAACTGAGTCTCGTGAATGCGCGCATTTCGAGTTTATTTCAAGTATAGCACACCAATTACACGTCGTAACACGCTCGCTAGGGTCGTACATCGGCAGATTACGCCAGGCGTACCCGCCTCCGCTAGACGTCAAACGACAACTGAGTCTCGTGAATGCGCGCATTTCGAGTTTATTTCAAGTATAGCACACCATTAACACGTCGTAACACGCTCGCTAGGGCTGTACATCGGCAGATTACGCCAGGCGTATCCGCCTCCTCGAGACATCAAACGACAACTGGGTCGCGTGAATGTGCGCATTTCGAGTTTATTTCAAGTATAGCACGCCATTAACACGTCGTAACACGCTCGCTAGGGCTGTACATCGGCAGATTACGCCAGGCGTACCCGCCTCCGCGAGACGTCAAACGACAATTGAGTCGCGTGAATGCGCGCATTTCGAGTTTATATGAAGTATAGCACGCTATTAACACGTCGTAACACGCTCGCGATGGCCGTACACCGTCAGATTACGCCAGGCGTATCCGCCTCCTCGAGACATCAAACGACAACTGGGTCGCGTGAATGTGCGCATTTCGAGTTTATTTCAAGTATAGCACGCCATTAACACGTCGTAACACGCTCGCTAGGGCCGTACACCGGCAGGTTACGCCAGGCGTATCCGCCTCCGCGAGACGTCAAACGACAACTGGGTCGCGTGAATGTGCGCATTTCGAGTTTATTTCAAGTATAGCACGCCCTTAACCCGTCGTAACACGCTCGCTAGTGCCGTACACCGGCAGATTACGCCAGGCGTATCCGCCTCCGCGAGACGTCAAACGACAACTGGGTCGCGTGAATGTGCGCATTTCGAGTTTATTTCAAGTTTAGTACGCCCTTAACCCGTCGTAACACGCTAGCTAGGGCCGTACACCGGCAGATTACGCCAGGCGTACCCGCCTCCGCGAGACGTCAAACGACAACTGAGTCGCGTGAATGCGCGCATTTCGAGCTTATCTCAAGTATAGCACGCCCCTAACCCGTCGTAACACGCTCGCTAGGGCCGTAAACCGGCAGATTACGCCAGGCGTATCCGCCTCCTCGAGACATCAAACGACAACTGGGTCGCGTGAATGTGCGCATTTCGAGTTTATTTCAAGTATAGCACGCCATTAACACGTCGTAACACGCTCGCTAGGGCCGTGCACCGGAATATTACGCCAGGCGTACCCGCCTCCTCGAGATGTCAAACGACAATTGAGTCGCGTGAATGCGCGCATTTCGAGTTTATATGAAGTATAGCACGCCATTAACACGTCGTAACACGCTCGCTAGGGCCGTGCACCGGCAGATTATGCCAGGCGTACCCGCCTCCGCGAGACATCAAACGACAACTGGGTCGCGTGAATGTGCGCATTTCGAGTTTATTTCAAGTATAGCACGCCATTAACACGTCGTAACACGCTCGCTAGGGCTGTACATTGGCAGATTACGCCAGGCGTACCCGCCTCCGCAAGACGTCAAACGACAACTGAGTCGCGTGAATGCGCGCATTTCGAGCTAATCTCAAGTATAGCACGCCCTTAACCCGTCGTAACACGCTCGCTAGGGCCGTACACCGGCAGATTACGCCAGGCGTATCCGCCTCCTCGAGACATCAAACGACAACTGAGTCGCGTGAATGCGCGCATTTCGAGCTTATCTCAAGTATAGCACGCCCTTAACCCGTCGTAACACGCTCGCTAGGGCCGTGCACCGGCAGATTACGCCAGGCGTACCCGCCTCCTCGAGATGTCAAACGACAATTGAGTCGCGTGAATGCGCGCATTTCGAGTTTATATGAAGTATAGCACGCTATTAACACGTCGTAACACGCTCGCTAGGGCCGTGCACCGGCCGATTACGCCAGGCGTACCCGCCTCCGCGAGATGTCAAACGACAACTGTCTCGTGAATGCGCGCATTTCGAGTTTATTTCAAGTATAGCACGCCATTAACACGTCGTAACACGCTCGCTAGGGCCGTGCACCGGCAGATTACGCCAGGCGTACCCGCCTCCGCGAGACGTCAAACGACAACTGAGTCTCGTGAATGCGCGTATTTCGAGTTTATTTCAAGTATAGCACGCCATTAACACGTCGTAACACGCTCGCTAGGGCCGTGCACCGGCAGATTACTCCAGGCGTATCCGCCTCCTCGAGACATCAAACGACAACTGGGTCGCGTGAATGTGCGCATTTCGAGTTTATTTCAAGTATAGCACGCCATTAACACGTCGTAACACGCTCGCTAGGGCCGTACACCGGCAGATTACGCCAGGCGTACCCGCCTCCGCGAGACGTCAAACGACAACTGGGTCGCGTGAATGCGCGCATTTCGAGTTTATTTCAAGTATAGCACGCCCTTAACCCGTCGTAACACGCTCGCTAGGGCCGTACACCGGCAGATTACGCCAGGCGTACCCGCCTCCGCGAGACGTCAAACGACAACTGAGTCGCGTGAATGCGCGCATTTCGAGCTTATCTCAAGTATAGCACGCCCTTAACCCGTCGTAACACGCTCGCTAGGGCCGTAAACCTTCAGATTACGCCAGGCGTATCCGCCTCCTCGAGACATCAAACGACAACTGGGTCGCGTGAATGTGCGCATTTCGAGTTTATTTCAAGTATAGCACGCCATTAACACGTCGTAACACGCTCGCTTGGGCCGTGCACCGGCAGATTACGCCAGGCGTACCCGCCTCCTCGAGATGTCAAACGACAATTGAGTCGCGTGAATGCGCGCATTTCGAGTTTATTTCAAGTATAGCACGCCATTAACACGTCGTAACACGCTCGCTAGGGCCGTGCACCGGCAGATTACGCCAGGCGTACCCGCCTCCGCTAGACGTCAAACGACAACTGAGTCTCGTGAATGCGCGCATTTCGAGTTTATTTCAAGTATAGCACGCCATTAACACGTCGTAACACGCTCGCTAGGGCCGTACATCGGCAGATTACGCCAGGCGTACCCGCCTCCGCTAGACGTCAAACGACAACTGAGTCTCGTGAATGCGCGCATTTCGAGTTTATTTCAAGTATACCACGCAATTAACACGTCGTAACACGCTCGCTAGGGCCGTGCACCGGCAGATTACGCCAGGCGTACCCGCCTCCGCGAGACGTCAAACGACACTAGTCGCGTGAATGCGCGCATTTCGAGTCTATTTCAAGTATAGCACGCGATGAACACGCCGTAACAAGCTCGCTAAGGCCGTGCACCGTCAGATTACGGCAGGCGTACCCGCCTCCGCTAGACATCACACAACCACGTCGCGTGAATGCACGCATTTCGAGTCTATTTCAAGTATAGCACGCCATTAACACGTCGTAACACGCTCGCTATGGCCGTGCACCGGCAGATTAGGCCAGGCGTACCCGCCTACTCGAGACGTCAAACAACAACTGAGTCGCGTGAATGCGCTCATTTCGAATTTATTTCAAGTATAGCATGCCATTATAACGCCGTAACACGCTCGCTAGGGCCGTACACCGGCAGATTACGCCGGGCGTTCCCGGCTCCGCGAGACGTCAAACGACACTGGTCGCGTGAATGCGCGCATTTCGAGTCTATTTCAAGTATAGCACGCCATTAACACGTCGTAACACGCTCGCTAGGGCCGTGCACCGTCAGATTACTCCAGGCGTAGCCGCCTCCGCTAGACGTCAAACGACAACTGAGCCTCGTGAATGCGCGCATTTCGAGTTTATTTCAAGTATAGCATGCCATTAACACGTCGTAACACGCTCGCTAGGGCCGTGCACCGTCAGATTACGCCAGGCGTAGCCGCCTCCGCTAGACGTCAAACGACAACTGAGTCTCGTGAATGCGCGCATTCCGAGTTTATTTCAAGTATAGCACACCATTAACACGTCGTAACACGCTCGCTACTGTCGTACATCGGCAGATTACGCCAGGCGTACCCGCCTCCGCTAGACGTCAAACGACAACTGAGCCTCGTGAATGCGCGCATTTCGAGTTTATTTCAAGTATAGCATGCCATTAACACGTCGTAACACGCTCGCTAGGGCCGTGCACCGTCAGATTACGCCAGGCGTAGCCGCCTCCGCTAGACGTCAAACGACAACTGAGTCTCGTGAATGCGCGCATTTCGAGTTTATTTCAAGTATAGCACGCCATTAACACGTCGTAACATGCTCGCTAGGGCCGTGCACCGGCAAATTACGCCAGGCGTACCCGCCTTCGCTAGACGTGAAACGACAACTGAGCCTCGTGAATGCGCGCATTTCGAGTTTATTTCATGTATAGCATGCCATTAACACGTCGTACCACGCTCGCTAGGGCCGTGCACCGTCAGATTACGCCAGGCATACCCGCCTCCTCTAGACGTTTAACGACAACTGAGTCTCGTGAATGCGCGCATTTCGAGTTTATTTCAAGTATAGCACACCATTAACACGTCGTAACACGCTCGCTAGGGTCGTACATCGGCAGATTACGCCAGGCGTACCCGCCTCCGCTAGACGTCAAACGACAACTGAGTCTCGTTAATGCGCGCTTTTCGAGTTTATTTCAAGTATAGCACGCCATTAACACGTCGTAACACGCTCGCTAGGGCCGTGCACCGGCAGATTACGCCAGGCGTACCCGCCTCCGCGAGACGTCAACCGACAATTCAGTCGCGTGAATGCGCGCATTTCAAGTTTATTTCAAGTATAGCACACCATTAACACGTCGTAACACGCTCGCTAGGGCTGTACATCGGCAGATTACGCCAGGCGTATCCGCCTCCGCGAGACGTCAAACGACAACTGAGTCGCGTGAATGCGCGCATTTCGAGCTTATCTCAAGTATAGCACGCCCTTAACCCGTCGTAACACGCTCGCTAGGGCAGTACACCGGCAGATTACGCCAGGCGTATCCGCCTCCTCGAGACATCAAACGACAACTGGGTCGCGAGAATGTGCGCATTTCGAGTTTATTTCAAGTATGGCATGCCATTAACACGTCGTAACACGCTCGCTAGGGCCGTGCACCGGCAGATTACGCCAGGCGTACCCGCCTCCGCGAGACGTCAAACGACAACTGAGTCTCGTGAATGCGCGTATTTCGAGTTTATTTCAAGTATAGCACGCCATTAACACGTCGTAACACGCTCGCTAGGGCCGTGCACCGGCAGATTACGCAGGGCGTACCCGCCTCCACGAGACGTCAAACGACAACTGATTGTCGTGAATGCGCGCATTTCGAGTTTATTTCAAGTATAGCACGCCATTAACACGTCGTAACACGCTCGTTAGGGCCGTGCACCGGCAGATTACGCAGGGCGTACCCGCCTCCACGAGACGTCAAACGACAACTGAGTCTCGTGAATGCGCGCATTTCGAGTTTATTTCAAGTATAGCACGCCATTAACACGTCGTAACACGCTCGTTAGGGCCGTGCACCGGCAGATTACGCAGGGCGTACCCGCCTCCACGAGACGTCAAACGACAACTGATTCTCGTGAATGCGCGCATTTCGAGTTTATTTCAAGTATAGCACGCCATTAACACGTCGTAACACGCTCGTTAGGGCCGTGCACCGGCAGATTACGCAGGGCGTACCCGCCTCCACGAGACGTCAAACGACAACTGAGTCTCGTGAATGCGCGCATTTCGAGTTTATTTCAAGTATAGCACGCCATTAACGCGTCGTAACACGCTCGCTAGGGCCGTGCACCGGCAGATTACGCCAGGCGTACCCGCCTCCGCGAGACGTCAAACGACACTAGTTGCGTGAATGCGCGCATTTAGAGTCTATTTCAAGTATAGCACGCGATGAACACGCCGTAACAAGCTCGCTAAGGCCGTGCACCGTCAGATTACGGCAGGCGTACCCGCCTCCGCTAGACATCACACAACTACGTCGCGTGAATGCGCGCATTTCGAGTCTATTTCAAGTATAGCACGCCATTAACACGTCGTAACACGCTCGCTATGGCCGTGCACCGGCAGATTACGCCAGGCGTACCCGCCTACTCGAGACGTCAAACAACAACTGAGTCGCGTGAATGCGCTCATTTCGAATTTATTTCAAGTATAGCATGCCATTAAAACGCCGTAACACGCTCGCTAGGGCCGTGCACCGGAATATTACGCCAAGCGTACCCGCCTCCTCGAGATGTCAAACGACAATTGAGTCGCGTGAATGCGCGCATTTCGAGTTTATATGAAGTATAGCACGCCATTAACACGTCGTAACACGCTCGCTAGGGCCGTGCACCGGCAGATTATGCCAGGCGTACCCGCCTCCGCGAGACATCAAACGACAACTGGGTCGCGTGAATGTGCGCATTTCGAGTTTATTTCATGTATAGCATGCCATTAACACGTCGTAACACGCTCGCTAGGGCCGTGCACCGTCAGATTACGCCAGGCATACCCACCTCCTCTAGACGTCAAACGACAACTGTCTCGTGAATGCGCGCATTCCGAGTTTATTTCAAGTATAGCACACCATTAACACGTCGTAACACGCTCGCTAGGGTCGTACATCGGCAGATTACGCCAGGCGTACCCGCCTCCGCTAGACGTCAAACGACAACTGAGCCTCGTGAATGCGCGCATTTCGAGTTTATTTCAAGTATAGCATGCCATTAACACGTCGTAACATGCTCGCTAGGGCCGTGCACTGTCAGATTACGCCAGGCATACCCACCTCCTCTAGACGTCAAACGACAACTGTCTCGTGAATGCGCGCATTCCGAGTTTATTTCAAGTATAGCACACCATTAACACGTCGTAACACGCTCGCTAGGGTCGTACATCGGCAGATTACGCCAGGCGTACCCGCCTCCGCTAGACGTCAAACGACAACTGAGCCTCGTGAATGCGCGCATTTCGAGTTTATTTCAAGTATAGCATGCCATTAACACGTCGTAACACGCTCGCTAGGGTCGTACATCGGCAGATTACGCCAGGCGTAGCCGCCTCCGCTAGACGTCAAACGACAACTGAGTCTCATGAATGCGCGCATTTCGAGTTTATTTCAAGTATAGCACGCCATTAACACGTCGTAACATGCTCGCTAGGGCCGTGCACCGGCAAATTACGCCAGGCGTACCCGCCTTCGCTAGACGTCAAACGACAACTGAGCCTCGTGAATGCGCGCATTTCGAGTTTATTTCATGTATAGCATGCCATTAACACGTCGTAACACGCTGGCTAGGGCCGTGCACCGTCAGATTACGCCAGGCATACCCGCCTCCTCTAGACGTTTAACGATAACTGAGTCTCGTGAATGCGCGCATTTCGAGTTTATTTCAAGTATAGCACACCATTAACACGTCGTAACACGCTCGCTAGGGACGTACATCGGCAGATTACGCCAGGCGTACCCGCCTCCGCTAGACGTCAAACGACAACTGAGTCTCGTGATTGCGCGCTTTTCGAGTTTATTTCAAGTATAGCACGCCATTAACACGTCGTAACATGCTCGCTAGGGCCGTGCACTGTCAGATTACGCCAGGCATACCCACCTCCTCTAGACGTCAAACGACAACTGAGTCTCGTGAATGCGCGCATTCCGAGTTTATTTCAAGTATAGCACACCATTAACACGTCGTAACACACTCGCTAGGGTCGTACATCGGCAGATTACGCCAGGCGTACCCGCCTCCGCTAGACGTCAAACGACAACTGAGCCTCGTGAATGCGCGCATTTCGAGTTTATTTAAAGTATAGCATGCCATTAACAAGTCGTAACACGCTCGCTAGGGCCGTGCACCGTCAGATTACGCCAGGCGTAGCCGCCTCCGCTAGACGTCAAACGACAACTGAGTCTCGTGAATGCGCGCATTTCGAGTTTATTTCAAGTATAGCACGCCATTAACACGTCGTAACATGCTCGCTAGGGCCGTAAACCGGCAGATTACGCCAGGCGTATCCGCCTCCTCGAGACATCAAACGACAACTGGGTCGCGTGAATGTGCGCATTTCCATCCACTTATGAAAACAAATGCCCGCTATGCGGTGAACACGCAACGCTTTACCACGTTACATGGGCCTGTCAGAAAATGCAGGCAGCGCCGATAAACAACACACCTACACCGGAGCAGTGGGAGGCTGCGCTGTCCAGCTCGAAGCCTGAAGAGCAGCTCAAGCTGATCGACAGGGCTCGCAAGACTGCAAAGGCCGCTGGGGCCCTGGACTGAGGGCTCCACCTACGCTGCGAAAAATAACCCTAATACAATAAAGTTTTTCATTCATTCATTCATTCGAGTTTATTTCAAGTATAGCACGCCATTAACACGTCGTAACACGCTCGCTAGGGCCGTGCACCGGAATATTACGCCAGGCGTACCCGCCTCCTCGAGATGTCAAACGACAATTGAGTCGCGTGAATGCGCGCATTTCGAGTTTATATGAAGTATAGCACGCCATTAACACGTCGTAACACGCTCGCTAGGGCCGTGCACCGGAAGATTACGCCAGGCGTACCCGCCTCCGCTAGACATCACACAACTACGTCGCGTGAATGCGCGCATTTCGAGTCTATTTCAAGTATAGCACGCCATTAACACGTCGTAACACGCTCGCTATGGCCGTGCACCGGCAGATTACGCCAGGCGTACCCGCCTACTCGAGACGTCAAACAACAACTGAGTCGCGTGAATGCGCTCATTTCGAATTTATTTCAAGTATAGCACGCCATTAAAACGCCGTAACACGCTCGCTAGGGCCGTGCACCGGAATATTACGCCAGGCGTACCCGCCTCCTCGAGATGTCAAACGACAATTGAGTCGCGTGAATGTGCGCATTTCGAGTTTATTTCAAGTATAGCACGCCCTTAACCCGTCGTAACACGCTCGCTAGGGCCGTACACCGGCAGATTACGCCAGGCGTACCCGCCTCCGCGAGACGTCAAACGACAACTGGGTCGCGTGAATGTGCGCATTTCGAGTTTATTTCAAGCATAGCACGCCCTTAACCCGTCGTAACACGCTCGCTAGGGCCGTACACCGGCAGATTACGCCAGGCGTATCCGCCTCCGCGAGACGTCAAACGACAACTGGGTCGCGTGAATGTGCGCATTTCGAGTTTATTTCAAGTTTAGCACGCCCTTAACCCGTCGTAACACGCTAGCTAGGGCCGTACACCGGCAGATTACGCCAGGCGTACCCGCCTCCGCGAGGCGTCAAACGACAACTGAGTCGCGTGAATGCGCGCATTTCGAGCTTATCCCAAGTATAGCACGCCCTTAACCCGTCGTAACACGCTCGCTAGGGCCGTAAACCGGCAGATTACGCCAGGCGTATCCGCCTCCTCGAGACATCAAACGACAACTGGGTCGCGTGAATGTGCGCATTTCGAGTTTATTTCAAGTATAGCACGCCATTAACACGTCGTAACACGCTCGCTAGGGCCGTGCACCGGAATATTACGCCAGGCGTACCCGCCTCCTCGAGATGTCAAACGACAATTGAGTGGCGTGAATGCGCGCATTTCGAGTTTATATGAAGTATAGCACGCCATTAACACGTCGTAACACGCTCGCTAGGGCCGTGCACCGGCAGATTATGCCAGGCGTACCCGCCTCCGCGAGACATCAAACGGCAACTGGGTCGCGTGAATGTGCGCATTTCGAGTTTATTTCATGTATAGCATGCCATTAACACGTCGTAACACGCTCGCTAGGGCCGTGCACCGTCAGATTACGCCAGGCGTAGCCGCCTCCGCTAGACGTCAAACGACAACTGAGTCTCGTGAATGCGCACATTTCGAGTTTATTTCAAGTATAGCACGCCATTAACACGTCGTAACATGCTCGCTAGGGCCGTGCACCGGCAAATTACGCCAGGCGTACCCGCCTTCGCTAGACGTCAAACGACAACTGAGCCTCGTGAATGCGCGCATTTCGAGTTTATTTCATGTATAGCATGCCATTAACACGTCGTAACACGCTCGCTAGGGCCGTGCACCGTCAGATTACGCCAGGCATACCCGCCTCCTCTAGACGTTTAACGATAACTGAGTCTCGTGAATGCGCGCATTTCGAGTTTATTTCAAGTATAGCACACCATTAACACGTCGTAACACGCTCGCTAGGGTCGTACATCGGCAGATTACGCCAGGCGTACCCGCCTCCGCTAGACGTCAAACGACAACTGAGTCTCGTGAATGCGCGCTTTTCGAGTTTATTTCAAGTATAGCGCGCCATTAACACGTCGTAACACGCTCGCTAGGGCCGTGCACCGGCAGATTACGCCAGGCGTACCCGCCCGCGCGAGACGTCAACCGACAATTCAGTCGCGTGAATGCGCGCATTTCGAGTTTATTTCAAGTATAGCACACCATTAACACGTCGTAACACGCTCGCTAGGGCTGTACATCGGCAGATTACGCCAGGCGTATCCGCCTCCTCGAGACATCAAACGACAACTGGGTCGCGTGAATGTGCGCATTTCGAGTTTATTTCAAGTATAGCATGCCATTAACACGTCGTAACACGCTCGCTAGGGCTGTACATCGGCAGATTACGCCAGGCGTACCCGCCTCCGCGAGACGTCAAACGACAACTGAGTCGCGTGAATGCGCGCATTTCGAGCTTATCTCAAGTATAGCACGCCCTTAACCCGTCGTAACACGCTCGTAAGGGCCGTACACCGGCAGATTACGCCAGGCGTATCCGCCTCCTCGAGACATCAAACGACAACTGGGTCGCGTGAATGTGCGCATTTCGAGTTTATTTCAAGTATAGCATGCCATTAACACGTCGTAACACGCTCGCTAGGGCCGTGCACCGTCAGATTACGCCAGGCGTAGCCGCCTCCGCTAGACGTCAAACGACCACTGAGCCTCGTGAATGCGCGCATTTCGAGTTTATTTCATGCATAGCATGCCATTAACACGTCGTAACACGCTCGCTAGGGCCGTGCACCGTCAGATTACGCCAGGCATACCCGCCTCCTCTAGACGTTTAACGACAACTGAGTCTCGTGAATGCGCGCATTTCGAGTTTATTTCAAGTATAGCACACCATTAACACGTCGTAACACGCTCGCTAGGGTCGTACATCGGCAGATTACGCCAGGCGTACCCGCCTCCGCTAGACGTCAAACGACAACTGAGTCTCGTGAATGCGCGCATTTGGAGTTTATTTCAAGTATAGCACACCATTAACACGTCGTAACACGCTCGCTAGGGCTGTACATCGGCAGATTACGCCAGGCGTATCCGCCTCCTCGAGACATCAAACGACAACTGGGTCGCGTCAATGTGCGCATTTCGAGTTTATTTCAAGTATAGCACGCCATTAACACGTCGTAACACGCTCGCTAGGGCTGTACATCGGCAGATTACGCCAGGCGTACCCGCCTCCGCGAGACGTCAAACGACAATTGAGTCGCGTGAATGCGCGCATTTCGAGTTTATATGAAGTATAGCACGCTATTAACACGTCGTAACACGCTCGCTAGGGCCGTACACCGGCAGATTACGCCAGGCGTATCCGCCTCCTCGAGACATCAAACGACAACTGGGTCGCGTGAATGTGCGCATTTCGAGTTTATTTCAAGTATAGCACGCCATTAACACGTCGTAACACGCTCGCTAGGGCCGTACACCGGCAGGTTACGCCAGGCGTATCCGCCTCCGCGAGACGTCAAACGACAACTGGGTCGCGTGAATGTGCGCATTTCGAGTTTATTTCAAGTATAGCACGCCCTTAACCCGTCGTATCACGCTCGCTAGGGCCGTACACCGGCAGATTACGCCAGGCGTATCCGCCTCCGCGAGACGTCAAACGACAACTGGGTCGCGTGAATGTGCGCATTTCGAGTTTATTTCAAGTTTAGCACGCCCTTAACCCGTCGTAACACGCTAGCTAGGGCCGTACACCGGCAGATTACGCCAGGCGTACCCGCCTCCGCGAGACGTCAAACGACAACTGAGTCGCGTGAATGCGCGCATTTCGAGCTTATCTCAAGTATAGCACGCCCTTAACCCGTCGTAACACGCTCGCTAGGGCCGTAAACCGGCAGATTACGCCAGGCGTATCCGCCTCCTCGAGACATCAAACGACAACTGGGTCGCGTGAATGTGCGCATTTCGAGTTTATTTCAAGTATAGCACGCCATTAACACGTCGTAACACGCTCGCTAGGGCCGTACACCGGAATATTACGCCAGGCGTACCCGCCTCCTCGAGATGTCAAACGACAATTGAGTCGCGTGAATGCGCGCATTTCGAGTTTATATGAAGTATAGCACGCCATTAACACGTCGTAACACGCTCGCTAGGGCCGTGCACCGGCAGATTATGCCAGGCGTACCCGCCTCCGCGAGACATCAAACGACAACTGGGTCGCGTGAATGTGCGCATTTCGAGTTTATTTCAAGTATAGCACGCCATTAACACGTCGTAACACGCTCGCTAGGGCTGTACATTGGCAGATTACGCCAGGCGTACCCGCCTCCGCAAGACGTCAAACGACAACTGAGTCGCGTGAATGCGCGCATTTCGAGCTAATCTCAAGTATAGCACGCCCTTAACCCGTCGTAACACGCTCGCTAGGGCCGTACACCGGCAGATTACGCCAGGCGTATCCGCCTCCTCGAGACATCAAACGACAACTGAGTCGCGTGAATGCGCGCATTTCGAGCTTATCTCAAGTATAGCACGCCCTTAACCCGTCGTAACACGCTCGCTAGGGCCGTGCACCGGCAGATTACGCCAGGCGTACCCGCCTCCTCGAGATGTCAAACGACAATTGAGTCGCGTGAATGCGCGCATTTCGAGTTTATATGAAGTATAGCACGCTATTAACACGTCGTAACACGCTCGCTAGGGCCGTGCACCGGCCGATTACGCCAGGCGTACCCGCCTCCGCGAGATGTCAAACGACAACTGAGTCTCGTGAATGCGCGCATTTCGAGTTTATTTCAAGTATAGCACGCCATTAACACGTCGTAACACGCTCGCTAGGGCCGTGCACCGGCAGATTACGCCAGGCGTACCCGCCTCCGCGAGACGTCAAACGACAACTGAGTCTCGTGAATGCGCGTATTTCGAGTTTATTTCAAGTATAGCACGCCATTAACACGTCGTAACACGCTCGCTAGGGCCGTGCACCGGCAGATTACGCCAGGCACCCGCCTCCGCTAGACGTCAAACGACAACTGAGTCTCGTGAATGCGCGCATTTCGAGTTTATTTCAAGTATAGCACGCCATTAACACGTCGTAACACGCTCGCTAGGGCCGTACATCGGCAGATTACGCCAGGCGTACCCGCCTGCGCTAGACGTCAAACGACAACTGAGTCTCGTGAATGCGCGCATTTCGAGTTTATTTCAAGTATACCACGCCATTAACACGTCGTAACACGCTCGCTAGGGCCGTGCACCGGCAGATTACGCCAGGCGTACCCGCCTCCGCGAGACGTCAAACGACACTAGTCGCGTGAATGCGCGCATTTCGAGTCTATTTCAAGTATAGCACGCGATGAACACGCCGTAACAAGCTCGCTAAGGCCGTGCACCGTCAGATTACGGCAGGCGTACCCGCCTCCGCTAGACATCACACAACTACGTCGCGTGAATGCACGCATTTCGAGTCTATTTCAAGTATAGCACGCCATTAACACGTCGTAACACGCTCGCTATGGCCGTGCACCGGCAGATTACGCCAGGCGTACCCGCCTACTCGAGACGTCAAACAACAACTGAGTCGCGTGAATGCGCTCATTTCGAATTTATTTCAAGTATAGCATGCCATTAAAACGCCGTAACACGCTCGCTAGGGCCGTACACCGGCAGATTACGCCAGGCGTTCCCGGCTCCGCGAGACGTCAAACGACACTGGTCGCGTGAATGCGCGCATTTCAAGTCTATTTCAAGTATAGCACGCCATTAACACGTCGTAACACGCTCGCTAGGGCCGTGCACCGTCAGATTACGCCAGGCGTAGCCGCCTCCGCTAGACGTCAAACGACAACTGAGCCTCTTGAATGCGCGCATTTCGAGTTTATTTCAAGTATAGCATGCCATTAACACGTCGTAACACGCTCGCTAGGGCCGTGCACCGTCAGATTACGCCAGGCGTAGCCGCCTCCGCTAGACGTCAAACGACAACTGAGTCTCGTGAATGCGCGCATTCCGAGTTTATTTCAAGTATAGCACACCATTAACACGTCGTAACACGCTCGCTAGGGTCGTACATCGGCAGATTACGCCAGGCGTACCCGCCTCCGCTAGACGTCAAACGACAACTGAGCCTCGTGAATACGCGCATTTCGAGTTTATTTCAAGTATAGCATGCCATTAACACGTCGTAACACGCTCGCTAGGGCCGTGCTCCGTCAGATTACGCCAGGCGTAGCCGCCTCCGCTAGACGTCAAACGACAACTTAGTCTCGTGAATGCGCGCATTTCGAGTTTATTTCAAGTATAGCACGCCATTAACACGTCGTAACATGCTCGCTAGGGCCGTGCACCGGCAAATTACGCCAGGCGTACCCGCCTTCGCTAGAAGTCAAACGACAACTGAGCCTCGTGAATGCGCGCATTTCGAGTTTATTTCAAATATAGCACACCATTAACACGTCGTAACACGCTCGCTAGGGCTGTACATCGGCAGATTACGCCAGGCGTATCCGCCTCCTCGAGACATCAAACGACAACTGGGTCGCGTGAATGTGCGCATTTCGAGTTTATTTCAAGGATAGCACGCCATTAACACGTCGTAACACGCTCGCTAGGGCTGTACATCGGCAGATTACGCCAGGCGTACCCGCCTCCGCGAGACGTCAAACGACAACTGAGTAGCGTGAATGCGCGCATTTCGAGCTTATCTCAAGTATAGCACGCCCTTAACCCGTCGTAACACGCTCGCTAGGGCCGTACACCGGCAGATTACGCCAGGCGTATCCGCCTCCTCGAGACATCAAACGACAACTGGGTCGCGTGAATGTGCGCATTTCGAGTTTATTTCAAGTATAGCACGCCATTAACACGTCGTAACACGCTCGCTAGGGCCGTACACCGGCAGATTACGCCAGGCGTACCCGCCTTCGCTAGACGTCAAACGACAACTGAGTCTCGTGAATGCGCGCATTCCGAGTTTATTTCAAGTATAGCACACCATTAACACGTCGTAACACGCTCGCTAGGGTCGTACATCGGCAGATTACGCCAGGCGTACCCGCCTCCGCTAGACGTCAAACGACAACTGAGCCTCGTGAATGCGCGCATTTCGAGTTTATTTCAAGTATAGCATGCCATTAACACGTCGTAACACGCTCGCTATGGCCATGCACCGTCAGATTACGCCAGGCGTAGCCGCCTCCGCTAGACGTCAAACGACAACTTAGTCTCGTGAATGCGCGCATTTCGAGTTTATTTCAAGTATAGCACGCCATTAACAGGTCGTAACATGCTCGCTAGGGCCGTGCACCGGCAAATTACGCCACGCGTACCCGCCTTCGCTAGAAGTCAAACGACAACTGAGCCTCGTGAATGCGCGCATTTCGAGTTTATTTCAAATATAGCACACCATTAACACGTCGTAACACGCTCGCTAGGGCTGTACATCGGCAGATTACGCCAGGCGTACCCGCCACCGCGAGACGTCAAACGACAACTGAGTCGCGTGAATGCGCGCATTTCGAGCTTATCTCAAGTATAGCACGCCCTTAACCCGTCGTAACACGCTCGCTTGGGCCGTACACCGGCAGATTACGCCAGGCGTATCCGCCTCCTCGAGACATCAAACGACAACTTGGTCGCGTGAATGTGCGCATTTCGAGTTTATTTCAAGTATAGCACGCCATTAACACGTCGTAACACGCTCGCTAGGGCCGTCCACCGGCAGATTACGCCAGGCGTACCCGCCTCCGCTAGACGTCAAACGACAACTGAGTCTCGTGAATGCGCGCATTTCGAGTTTATTTCAAGTATAGCACGCCATTAACACGTCGTAACACGCTCGCTAGGGCCGTACATCGGCAGAATACGCCAGGTGTACCCGCCTCCGCTAGACGTCAAACGACAACTGAGTCTCGTGAATGCGCGCATTTCGAGTTTATTTCAAGTATACCACGCCATTAACACGTCGTAACACGCTCGCTAGGGCCGTGCACCGGCAGATTACGCCAGGCGTACCCGCCTCCGCGAGACGTCAAACGACACTAGTCGCGTGAATGCGCGCATTTCGAGTCTATTTCAAGTATAGCACGCGATGAACACGCCGTAACAAGCTCGCAAAGGCCGTGCACCGTCAGATTACGGCAGGCGTACCCGCCTCCGCTAGACATCACACAACTACGTCGCGTGAATGCACGCATTTCGAGTCTATTTCAAGTATAGCACGCCATTAACACGTCGTAACACGCTCGCTATGGCCGTGCACCGGCAGATTACGCCAGGCGTACCCGCCTACTCGAGACGTCAAACAACAACTGAGTCGCGTGAATGCGCTCATTTCTAATTTATTTCAAGTATAGCATGCCATTAACACGTCGTAACACGCTCGCTAGGGCCGTGCACCGTCAGATTACGCCAGGCGTAGCCGCCTCCGCTAGACGTCAAACGACACTGGTCGCGTGAATGCGCGCATTCAAGTCTATTTCAAGTATAGCACGCCATTAACACGTCGTAACACGCTCGCTAGGGCCGTGCACCGTCAGATTACGCCAGGCGTAGCCGCCTCCGCTAGACGTCAAACGACAACTGAGCCTCGTGAATGGCGCATTTCGAGTTTATTTCAAGTATAGCATGCCATTAACACGTCGTAACACGCTCGCTAGGGCCGTGCACCGTCAGATTACGCCAGGCGTAGCCGCCTCCGCTAGACGTCAGACGACAACTGAGTCTCGTGAATGCGCGCATTCCGAGTTTATTTCAAGTATAGCACACTATTAACACGTCGTAACACGCTCGCTAGGGTCGTACATCGGCAGATTACGCCAGGCGTACCCGCCTCCGCTAGACGTCAAACGACAACTGAGCCTCGTGAATGCGCGCATTTCGAGTTTATTTCAAGTATAGCATGCCATTAACACGTCGTAACACGCTCGCTAGGGCCGTGCACCGTCAGATTACGCCAGGCGTAGCCGCCTCCGCTAGACGTCAAACGACAACTTAGTCTCGTGAATGCGCGCATTTCGAGTTTATTTCAAGTATAGCACGCCATTAACACGTCGTAACATGCTCGCTAGGGCCGTGCACCGGCAAATTACGCCAGGCGTACCCGCCTTCGCTAGAAGTCAAACGACAACTGAGCCTCGTGAATGCGCGCATTTCGAGTTTATTTCATGTATAGCATGCCATTAACACGTCGTAACACGCTCGCTAGGGCCGTGCACCGTCAGATTACGCCAGGCATACCCGCCTCCTCTAGACGTTTAACGACAACTGAGTCTCGTGAATGCGCGCATTTCGAGTTTATTTCAAGTATAGCACACCATTAACACGTCGTAACACGCTCGCTAGGGTCGTACATCGGCAGATTACGCCAGGCGTACCCGCCTCCGCTAGACGTCAAACGACAACTGAGTCTCGTGAATGCGCGCATTTCGAGTTTATTTCAAGTATAGCACACCATTAACACGTCGTAACACGCTCGCTAGGGCTGTACATCGGCAGATTACGCCAGGCGTATCCGCCTCCTCGAGACATCAAACGACAACTGGGTCGCGTGAATGTGCGCATTTCGAGTTTATTTCAAGTATAGCACGCCATTAACACGTCGTAACACGCTCGCTAGGGCTGTACATCGGCAGATTACGCCAGGCGTATCCACCTCCGCGAGACGTCAAACGACAACTGGGTCGCGTGAATGTGCGCATTTCGAGCTTATCTCAAGTATAGCACGCCCTTAACCCGTCGTAAACCGCTCGCTAGGGCCGTACACCGGCAGATTACGCCAGGCGTATCCGCCTCCTCGAGACATCAAACGACAACTGGGTCGCTTGAATGTGCGCATTTCGAGTTTATTTCAAGTATAGCACGCCATTAACACGTCGTAACACGCTCGCTACGGCCGTACACCGGCAGATTACGCCAGGCGTATCCGCCTCCTCGAGACGTTAAACGACAACTGGGTCGCGTGAATGTGCGCATTTCGAGTTTATTTCAAGTATAGCACGCCCTTAACCCGTCGAAACACGCTCGCTAGGGCCGTACACCGGCAGGTTACGCCAGGCGTAGCCGCCTCCGCGAGACGTCAAACGACAACTGGGTCGCGTGAATGTGCGCATTTCGAGTTTATTTCAAGTATAGCACGCCATTAACACGTCGTAACACGCTCGCTAGGGCCGAACACCGGCAGATTACGCCAGGCGTATCAACCTCCGCGAGACGTCAAACGACAACTGGGTCGCGTGAATGTGCGCATTTCGAGTTTATTTCAAGTTTAGCACGCCCTTAACCCGTCGTAACACGCTCGCTAGGGCCGTACACCGGCAGATTACGCCAGGCGTATCAGCCTCCTCGAGACATCAAACGACAACTGGGTCGCGTGAATGTGCGCATTTCGAGTTTATTTCAAGTATAGCACGCCATTAACACGTCGTAACACGCTCGCTAGGGCTGTACATCGGCAGATTACGCCAGGCGTACCCGCCTCCTCGAGATGTCAAACGACAATTGAGTCGCTTGAATGCGCGCATTTCGAGTTTATATGAAGTATAGCACGCCATTAACGCGTCGTAACACGCTCGCTAGGGCCGTGCACCGGCAGATTATGCCAGGCGTACCCGCCTCCGCGAGACATCAAACGACAACTGGGTCGCGTGAATGTGCGCATTTCGAGTTTATTTCAAGTTTAGCACGCCCTTAACCCGTCGTAACACGCTCGCTAGGGCCGTACACCGGCAGATTACGCCAGGCGTATCAGCCTCCTCGAGACATCAAACGACAACTGGGTCGCGTGAATGTGCGCATTTCGAGTTTATTTCAAGTATAGCACGCCATTAACACGTCGTAACACGCTCGCTAGGGCCGTGCACCGGCAGATTACGCCAGGCGTACCCGCCTTCTCGAGATGTCAAACGACAATTGAGTCGCGTGAATGCGCGCATTTCGAGTTTATATGAAGTATAGCACGCCATTAACGCGTCGTAACACGCTCGCTAGGGCCGTGCACCGGCAGATTATGCCAGGCGTACCCGCCTCCGCGAGACATCAAACAACTGGGTCGCGTGAATGTGCGCATTTCGAGTTTATTTCAAGTTTAGCACGCCCTTAACCCGTCGTAACACGCTCGCTATGGCCGTACACCGGCAGATTACGCCAGGCGTATCAGCCTCCTCGAGACATCAAACGACAACTGGGTCGCGTGAATGTGCGCATTTCGAGTTTATTTCAAGTATAGCACGCCATTAACACGTCGTAACACGCTCGCTAGGGCCGTGCACCGGCAGATTACGCCAGGCGTACCCGCCTCCGCGAGACATCAAACGACAACTGGGTCGCGTGAATGTGCGCATTTCGAGTTTATTTCAAGTATAGCACGCCATTAACACGTCGTAACACGCTCGCTAGGGCTGTACATTGGCAGATTACGCCAGGCGTACCCGCCTCCGCGAGACGTCAAACGACAACTGAGTCGCGTGAATGCGCGCATTTCGAGCTTATCTCAAGTATAGCACGCCCTTAACCCGTCGTAACACGCTCGCTAGGGCCGTAAACCGGCAGATTACGCCAGGCGTATCCGCCTCCTCGAGACATCAAACGACAACTGGGTCGCGTGAATGTGCGCATTTCGAGTTTATTTCAAGTATAGCACGCCATTAACACGTCGTAACACGCTCGCTAGGGCCGCGCACCGGCAGATTACGCCAGGCGTACCCGCCTCCTCGAGATGTCAAACGACAATTGAGTCGCGTGAATGCGCGCATTTCGAGTTTATATGAAGTATAGCACGCCATTAACACGTCGTAACACGCTCGCTAGGGCCGTGCACCGGCAGATTAGGCCAGGCGTACCCGCCTCCGCGAGACATCAAACGACAACTGGGTCGCGTGAATGTGCGCATTTCGAGTTTATTTCAAGTATAGCACGCCATTAACACGTCGTAACACGCTCGCTAGGGCTGTACATTGGCAGATTACGCCAGGCGTACCCGCGTCCGCAAGACGTCAAACGACAACTGAGTCGCGTGAATGCGCGCATTTCGAGCTAATCTCAAGTATAGCACGCCCTTAACCCGTCGTAACACGCTCGCTAGGGCCGTACACCGGCAGATTACGCCAGGCGTATCCGCCTCCTCGAGACATCAAACGACAACTGAGTCGCGTGAATGCGCGCATTTCGAGCTTATCTCAAGTATAGCACGCCCTTAACCCGTCGTAACACGCTCGCTAGGGCCGTGCACCGGCAGATTACGCCAGGCGTACCCGCCTCCTCGAGATGTCAAACGACAATTGAGTCGCGTGAATGCGCGCATTTGGAGTTTATATGAAGTATAGCACGCCATTAACGCGTCGTAACACGCTCGCTAGGGCCGTGCACCGGCAGATTATGCCAGGCGTACCCGCCTCCGCGAGACATCAAACGACAACTGGGTCGCGTGAATGTGCGCATTTCGAGTTTATTTCAAGTTTAGCACGCCCTTAACCCGTCGTAACACGCTCGCTAGGGCCGTACACCGGCAGATTACGCCAGGCGTATCAGCCTCCTCGAGACATCAAACGACAACTGGGTCGCGTGAATGTGCGCATTTCGAGTTTATTTCAAGTATAGCACGCCATTAACACGTCGTAACACGCTCGCTAGGGCCGTGCACCGGCAGATTACGCCAGGCGTACCCGCCTCCGCGAGACATCAAACGACAACTGGGTCGCGTGAATGTGCGCATTTCGAGTTTATTTCAAGTACAGCACGCCATTAACACGTCGTAACACGCTCGCTAGGGCTGTACATTGGCAGATTACGCCAGGCGTACCCGCCTCCGCGAGACGTCAAACGACAACTGAGTCGCGTGAATGCGCGCATTTCGAGCTTATCTCAAGTATAGCACGCCCTTAACCCGTCGTAACACGCTCGCTAGGGCCGTAAACCGGCAGATTACGCCAGGCGTATCCGCCTCCTCGAGACATCAAACGACAACTGGGTCGCGTGAATGTGCGCATTTCGAGTTTATTTCAAGTATAGCACGCCATTAACACGTCGTAACACGCTCGCTAGGGCCGTGCACCGGCAGATTACGCCAGGCGTACCCGCCTCCTCGAGATGTCAAACGACAATTGAGTCGCGTGAATGCGCGCATTTCGAGTTTATCTCAAGTATACACGCCCTTAACCCGACGTAACACGCTCGCTTGGGCCGTACACCGGCAGATTACGCCAGGCGTATCCGCCTCCTCGAGACACCAAACGACCACTGGGTCGCGTGAATGTGCGCATTTCGAGTTTATTTCAAGTATAGCACGCCATTAACACGTCGTAACACGCTCGCTAGGGCCGTCCACCGGCAGATTACGCCAGGCGTACCCGCCTCCGCTAGACGTCAAACGACAACTGAGTCTCGTGAATGCGCGCATTTCGAGTTTATTTCAAGTATAGCACGCCATTAACACGTCGTAACACGCTCGCTAGGGCCGTACATCGGCAGAATACGCCAGGTGTACCCGCCTCCGCTAGACGTCAAACGACAACTGAGTCTCGTGAATGCGCGCATTTCGAGTTTATTTCAAGTATACCACGCCATTAACACGTCGTAACACGCTCGCTAGGGCCGTGCACCGGCAGATTACGCCAGGCGTACCCGCCTCCGCGAGACGTCAAACGACACTAGTCGCGTGAATGCGCGCATTTCGAGTCTATTTCAAGTATAGCACGCGATGAACACGCCGTAACAAGCTCGCAAAGGCCGTGCACCGTCAGATTACGGCAGGCGTACCCGCCTCCGCTAGACATCACACAACTACGTCGCGTGAATGCACGCATTTCGAGTCTATTTCAAGTATAGCACGCCATTAACACGTCGTAACACGCTCGCTATGGCCGTGCACCGGCAGATTACGCCAGGCGTACCCGCCTACTCGAGACGTCAAACAACAACTGAGTCGCGTGAATGCGCTCATTTCTAATTTATTTCAAGTATAGCATGCCATTAACACGTCGTAACACGCTCGCTAGGGCCGTGCACCGTCAGATTACGCCAGGCGTAGCCGCCTCCGCTAGACGTCAAACGACACTGGTCGCGTGAATGCGCGCATTTCAAGTCTATTTCAAGTATAGCACGCCTTTAACACGTCGTAACACGCTCGCTAGGGCCGTGCACCGTCAGATTACGCCAGGCGTAGCCGCCTCCGCGAGACATCAAACGACAACTGGGTCGCGTGAATGTGCGCATTTCGAGTTTATTTCAAGTATAGCACGCCATTAACACGTCGTAACACGCTCGCTAGGGCTGTACATTGGCAGATTACGCCAGGCGTACCCGCCTCCGCGAGACGTCAAACGACAACTGAGTCGCGTGAATGCGCGCATTTCGAGCTTATCTCAAGTATAGCACGCCCTTAACCCGTCGTAACACGCTCGCTAGGGCCGTAAACCGGCAGATTACGCCAGGCGTATCCGCCTCCTCGAGACATCAAACGACAACTGGGTCGCGTGAATGTGCGCATTTCGAGTTTATTTCAAGTATAGCACGCCATTAACACGTCGTAACACGCTCGCTAGGGCCGTGCACCGGCAGATTACGCCAGGCGTACCCGCCTCCTCGAGATGTCAAACGACAATTGAGTCGCGTGAATGCGCGCATTTCGAGTTTATCTCAAGTATACACGCCCTTAACCCGACGTAACACGCTCGCTTGGGCCGTACACCGGCAGATTACGCCAGGCGTATCCGCCTCCTCGAGACATCAAACGACAACTGGGTCGCGTGAATGTGCGCATTTCGAGTTTATTTCAAGTATAGCACGCCATTAACACGTCGTAACACGCTCGCTAGGGCCGTCCACCGGCAGATTACGCCAGGCGTACCCGCCTCCGCTAGACGTCAAACGACAACTGAGTCTCGTGAATGCGCGCATTTCGAGTTTATTTCAAGTATAGCACGCCATTAACACGTCGTAACACGCTCGCTAGGGCCGTACATCGGCAGAATACGCCAGGTGTACCCGCCTCCGCTAGACGTCAAACGACAACTGAGTCTCGTGAATGCGCGCATTTCGAGTTTATTTCAAGTATACCACGCCATTAACACGTCGTAACACGCTCGCTAGGGCCGTGCACCGGCAGATTACGCCAGGCGTACCCGCCTCCGCGAGACATCAAACGACAACTGGGTCGCGTGAATGTGCGCATTTCGAGTTTATTTCAAGTACAGCACGCCATTAACACGTCGTAACACGCTCGCTAGGGCTGTACATTGGCAGATTACGCCAGGCGTACCCGCCTCCTCGAGACGTCAAACGACAACTGAGTCGCGTGAATGCGTGCATTTCGAGCTTATCTCAAGTATAGCACGCCCTTAACCCGTCGTAACACGCTCGCTAGGGCCGTAAACCGGCAGATTACGCCAGGCGTATCCGCCTCCTCGAGACATCAAACGACAACTGGGTCGCGTGAATGTGCGCATTTCGAGTTTATTTCAAGTATAGCACGCCATTAACACGTCGTAACACGCTCGCTAGGGCCGTGCACCGGCAGATTACGCCAGGCGTACCCGCCTCCTCGAGATGTCAAACGACAATTGAGTCGCGTGAATGCGCGCATTTCGAGTTTATCTCAAGTATACACGCCCTTAACCCGACGTAACACGCTCGCTTGGGCCGTACACCGGCAGATTACGCCAGGCGTATCCGCCTCCTCGAGACATCAAACGACCACTGGGTCGCGTGAATGTGCGCATTTCGAGTTTATTTCAAGTATAGCACGCCATTAACACGTCGTAACACGCTCGCTAGGGCCGTCCACCGGCAGATTACGCCAGGCGTACCCGCCTCCGCTAGACGTCAAACGACAACTGAGTCTCGTGAATGCGCGCATTTCGAGTTTATTTCAAGTATAGCACGCCATTAACACGTCGTAACACGCTCGCTAGGGCCGTACATCGGCAGAATACGCCAGGTGTACCCGCCTCCGCTAGACGTCAAACGACAACTGAGTCTCGTGAATGCGCGCATTTCGAGTTTATTTCAAGTATACCACGCCATTAACACGTCGTAACACGCTCGCTAGGGCCGTGCACCGGCAGATTACGCCAGGCGTACCCGCCTCCGCGAGACGTCAAACGACACTAGTCGCGTGAATGCGCGCATTTCGAGTCTATTTCAAGTATAGCACGCGATGAACACGCCGTAACAAGCTCGCAAAGGCCGTGCACCGTCAGATTACGGCAGGCGTACCCGCCTCCGCTAGACATCACACAACTACGTCGCGTGAATGCACGCATTTCGAGTCTATTTCAAGTATAGCACGCCATTAACACGTCGTAACACGCTCGCTATGGCCGTGCACCGGCAGATTACGCCAGGCGTACCCGCCTACTCGAGACGTCAAACAACAACTGAGTCGCGTGAATGCGCTCATTTCTAATTTATTTCAAGTATAGCATGCCATTAACACGTCGTAACACGCTCGCTAGGGCCGTGCACCGTCAGATTACGCCAGGCGTAGCCGCCTCCGCTAGACGTCAAACGACACTGGTCGCGTGAATGCGCGCATTTCAAGTCTATTTCAAGTATAGCACGCCTTTAACACGTCGTAACACGCTCGCTAGGGCCGTGCACCGTCAGATTACGCCAGGCGTAGCCGCCTCCGCGAGACATCAAACGACAACTGGGTCGCGTGAATGTGCGCATTTCGAGTTTATTTCAAGTATAGCACGCCATTAACACGTCGTAACACGCTCGCTAGGGCTGTACATTGGCAGATTACGCCAGGCGTACCCGCCTCCGCGAGACGTCAAACGACAACTGAGTCGCGTGAATGCGCGCATTTCGAGCTTATCTCAAGTATAGCACGCCCTTAACCCGTCGTAACACGCTCGCTAGGGCCGTAAACCGGCAGATTACGCCAGGCGTATCCGCCTCCTCGAGACATCAAACGACAACTGGGTCGCGTGAATGTGCGCATTTCGAGTTTATTTCAAGTATAGCACGCCATTAACACGTCGTAACACGCTCGCTAGGGCCGTGCACCGGCAGATTACGCCAGGCGTACCCGCCTCCTCGAGATGTCAAACGACAATTGAGTCGCGTGAATGCGCGCATTTCGAGTTTATCTCAAGTATACACGCCCTTAACCCGACGTAACACGCTCGCTTGGGCCGTACACCGGCAGATTACGCCAGGCGTATCCGCCTCCTCGAGACATCAAACGACAACTGGGTCGCGTGAATGTGCGCATTTCGAGTTTATTTCAAGTATAGCACGCCATTAACACGTCGTAACACGCTCGCTAGGGCCGTCCACCGGCAGATTACGCCAGGCGTACCCGCCTCCGCTAGACGTCAAACGACAACTGAGTCTCGTGAATGCGCGCATTTCGAGTTTATTTCAAGTATAGCACGCCATTAACACGTCGTAACACGCTCGCTAGGGCCGTACATCGGCAGAATACGCCAGGTGTACCCGCCTCCGCTAGACGTCAAACGACAACTGAGTCTCGTGAATGCGCGCATTTCGAGTTTATTTCAAGTATACCACGCCATTAACACGTCGTAACACGCTCGCTAGGGCCGTGCACCGGCAGATTACGCCAGGCGTACCCGCCTCCGCGAGACGTCAAACGACACTAGTCGCGTGAATGCGCGCATTTCGAGTCTATTTCAAGTATAGCACGCGATGAACACGCCGTAACAAGCTCGCAAAGGCCGTGCACCGTCAGATTACGGCAGGCGTACCCGCCTCCGCTAGACATCACACAACTACGTCGCGTGAATGCACGCATTTCGAGTCTATTTCAAGTATAGCACGCCATTAACACGTCGTAACACGCTCGCTATGGCCGTGCACCGGCAGATTACGCCAGGCGTACCCGCCTACTCGAGACGTTAAACAACAACTGAGTCGCGTGAATGCGCTCATTTCTAATTTATTTCAAGTATAGCATGCCATTAACACGTCGTAACACGCTCGCTAGGGCCGTGCACCGTCAGATTACGCCAGGCGTAGCCGCCTCCGCTAGACGTCAAACGACACTGGTCGCGTGAATGCGCGCATTTCAAGTCTATTTCAAGTATAGCACGCCTTTAACACGTCGTAACACGCTCGCTAGGGCCGTGCACCGTCAGATTACGCCAAGCGTAGCCGCCTCCGCTAGACGTCAGACGACAACTGAGTCTCGTGAATGCGCGCATTCCGAGTTTATTTCAAGTATAGCACACCATTAACACGTCGTAACACGCTCGCTAGGGTCGTACATCGGCAGATTACGCCAGGCGTACCCGCCTCCGCTAGACGTCAAACGACAACTGAGCCTCGTGAATGCGCGCATTTCGAGTTTATTTCAAGTATAGCATGCCATTAACACGTCGTAACACGCTCGCTAGGGCCGTGCACCGTCAGATTACGCCAGGCGTAGCCGCCTCCGCTAGACGTCAAACGACAACTTAGTCTCGTGAATGCGCGCATTTCGAGTTTATTTCAAGTATAGCACGCCATTAACACGTCGTAACATGCTCGCTAGGGCCGTGCACCGGCAAATTACGCCAGGCGTACCCGCCTTCGCTAGAAGTCAAACGACAACTGAGCCTCGTGAATGCGCGCATTTCGAGTTTATTTCATGTATAGCATGCCATTAACACGTCGTAACACGCTCGCTAGGGCCGTGCACCGTCAGATTACGCCAGGCATACCCGCCTCCTCTAGACGTTTAACGACAACTGAGTCTCGTGAATGCGCGCATTTCGAGTTTATTTCAAGTATAGCACACCATTAACACGTCGTAACACGCTCGCTAGGGTCGTACATCGGCAGATTACGCCAGGCGTACCCGCCTCCGCTAGACGTCAAACGACAACTGAGTCTCGTGAATGCGCGCATTTCGAGTTTATTTCAAGTATAGCACGCCATTAACACGTCGTAACACGCTCGCTAGGGCCGTACATCGGCAGAATACGCCAGGTGTACCCGCCTCCGCTAGACGTCAAACGACAACTGAGTCTCGTGAATGCGCGCATTTCGAGTTTATTTCAAGTATACCACGCCATTAACACGTCGTAACACGCTCGCTAGGGCCGTGCACCGGCAGATTACGCCAGGCGTACCCGCCTCCGCGAGACGTCAAACGACACTAGTCGCGTGAATGCGCGCATTTCGAGTCTATTTCAAGTATAGCACGCGATGAACACGCCGTAACAAGCTCGCAAAGGCCGTGCACCGTCAGATTACGGCAGGCGTACCCGCCTCCGCTAGACATCACACAACTACGTCGCGTGAATGCACGCATTTCGAGTCTATTTCAAGTATAGCACGCCATTAACACGTCGTAACACGCTCGCTATGGCCGTGCACCGGCAGATTACGCCAGGCGTACCCGCCTACTCGAGACGTCAAACAACAACTGAGTCGCGTGAATGCGCTCATTTCTAATTTATTTCAAGTATAGCATGCCATTAACACGTCGTAACACGCTCGCTAGGGCCGTGCACCGTCAGATTACGCCAGGCGTAGCCGCCTCCGCTAGACGTCAAACGACACTGGTCGCGTGAATGCGCGCATTCAAGTCTATTTCAAGTATAGCACGCCATTAACACGTCGTAACACGCTCGCTAGGGCCGTGCACCGTCAGATTACGCCAGGCGTAGCCGCCTCCGCTAGACGTCAAACGACAACTGAGCCTCGTGAATGGCGCATTTCGAGTTTATTTCAAGTATAGCATGCCATTAACACGTCGTAACACGCTCGCTAGGGCCGTGCACCGTCAGATTACGCCAGGCGTAGCCGCCTCCGCTAGACGTCAGACGACAACTGAGTCTCGTGAATGCGCGCATTCCGAGTTTATTTCAAGCAGAGCACACTATTAACACGTCGTAACACGCTCGCTAGGGTCGTACATCGGCAGATTACGCCAGGCGTACCCGCCTCCGCTAGACGTCAAACGACAACTGAGCCTCGTGAATGCGCGCATTTCGAGTTTATTTCAAGTATAGCATGCCATTAACACGTCGTAACACGCTCGCTAGGGCCGTGCACCGTCAGATTACGCCAGGCGTAGCCGCCTCCGCTAGACGTCAAACGACAACTTAGTCTCGTGAATGCGCGCATTTCGAGTTTATTTCAAGTATAGCACGCCATTAACACGTCGTAACATGCTCGCTAGGGCCGTGCACCGGCAAATTACGCCAGGCGTACCCGCCTTCGCTAGAAGTCAAACGACAACTGAGCCTCGTGAATGCGCGCATTTCGAGTTTATTTCATGTATAGCATGCCATTAACACGTCGTAACACGCTCGCTAGGGCCGTGCACCGTCAGATTACGCCAGGCATACCCGCCTCCTCTAGACGTTTAACGACAACTGAGTCTCGTGAATGCGCGCATTTCGAGTTTATTTCAAGTATAGCACACCATTAACACGTCGTAACACGCTCGCTAGGGTCGTACATCGGCAGATTACGCCAGGCGTACCCGCCTCCGCTAGACGTCAAACGACAACTGAGTCTCGTGAATGCGCGCATTTCGAGTTTATTTCAAGTATAGCACACCATTAACACGTCGTAACACGCTCGCTAGGGCTGTACATCGGCACATTACGCCAGGCGTATCCGCCTCCTCGAGACATCAAACGACAACTGGGTCGCGTGAATGTGCGCATTTCGAGTTTATTTCAAGTATAGCACGCCATTAACACGTCGTAACACGCTCGCTAGGGCTGTACATCGGCAGATTACGCCAGGCGTATCCACCTCCGCGAGACGTCAAACGACAACTGGGTCGCGTGAATGTGCGCATTTCGAGCTTATCTCAAGTATAGCACGCCCTTAACCCGTCGTAAACCGCTCGCTAGGGCCGTACACCGGCAGATTACGCCAGGCGTATCCGCCTCCTCGAGACATCAAACGACAACTGGGTCGCTTGAATGTGCGCATTTCGAGTTTATTTCAAGTATAGCACGCCATTAACACGTCGTAACACGCTCGCTACGGCCGTACACCGGCAGATTACGCCAGGCGTATCCGCCTCCTCGAGACGTTAAACGACAACTGGGTCGCGTGAATGTGCGCATTTCGAGTTTATTTCAAGTATAGCACGCCCTTAACCCGTCGAAACACGCTCGCTAGGGCCGTACACCGGCAGGTTACGCCAGGCGTAGCCGCCTCCGCGAGACGTCAAACGACAACTGGGTCGCGTGAATGTGCGCATTTCGAGTTTATTTCAAGTATAGCACGCCCTTAACCCGTCGTAACACGCTCGCTAGGGCCGTACACCGGCAGATTACGCCAGGCGTATCCGCCTCCTCGAGACATCAAACGACAACTGGGTCGCGTGAATGTGCGCATTTCGAGTTTATTTCAAGTATAGCACGCCATTAACACGTCGTAACACGCTCGCTAGGGCCGAACACCGGCAGATTACGCCAGGCGTATCAACCTCCGCGAGACGTCAAACGACAACTGGGTCGCGTGAATGTGCGCATTTCGAGTTTATTTCAAGTTTAGCACGCCCTTAACCCGTCGTAACACGCTCGCTAGGGCCGTACACCGGCAGATTACGCCAGGCGTATCAGCCTCCTCGAGACATCAAACGACAACTGGGTCGCGTGAATGTGCGCATTTCGAGTTTATTTCAAGTATAGCACGCCATTAACACGTCGTAACACGCTCGCTAGGGCTGTACATCGGCAGATTACGCCAGGCGTACCCGCCTCCTCGAGATGTCAAACGACAATTGAGTCGCTTGAATGCGCGCATTTCGAGTTTATATGAAGTATAGCACGCCATTAACGCGTCGTAACACGCTCGCTAGGGCCGTGCACCGGCAGATTATGCCAGGCGTACCCGCCTCCGCGAGACATCAAACGACAACTGGGTCGCGTGAATGTGCGCATTTCGAGTTTATTTCAAGTTTAGCACGCCCTTAACCCGTCGTAACACGCTCGCTAGGGCCGTACACCGGCAGATTACGCCAGGCGTATCAGCCTCCTCGAGACATCAAACGACAACTGGGTCGCGTGAATGTGCGCATTTCGAGTTTATTTCAAGTATAGCACGCCATTAACACGTCGTAACACGCTCGCTAGGGCCGTGCACCGGCAGATTACGCCAGGCGTACCCGCCTCCTCGAGATGTCAAACGACAATTGAGTCGCGTGAATGCGCGCATTTCGAGTTTATATGAAGTATAGCACGCCATTAACGCGTCGTAACACGCTCGCTAGGGCCGTGCACCGGCAGATTATGCCAGGCGTACCCGCCTCCGCGAGACATCAAACAACTGGGTCGCGTGAATGTGCGCATTTCGAGTTTATTTCAAGTTTAGCACGCCCTTAACCCGTCGTAACACGCTCGCTATGGCCGTACACCGGCAGATTACGCCAGGCGTATCAGCCTCCTCGAGACATCAAACGACAACTGGGTCGCGTGAATGTGCGCATTTCGAGTTTATTTCAAGTATAGCACGCCATTAACACGTCGTAACACGCTCGCTAGGGCCGTGCACCGGCAGATTACGCCAGGCGTACCCGCCTCCGCGAGACATCAAACGACAACTGGGTCGCGTGAATGTGCGCATTTCGAGTTTATTTCAAGTATAGCACGCCATTAACACGTCGTAACACGCTCGCTAGGGCTGTACATTGGCAGATTACGCCAGGCGTACCCGCCTCCGCGAGACGTCAAACGACAACTGAGTCGCGTGAATGCGCGCATTTCGAGCTTATCTCAAGTATAGCACGCCCTTAACCCGTCGTAACACGCTCGCTAGGGCCGTAAACCGGCAGATTACGCCAGGCGTATCCGCCTCCTCGAGACATCAAACGACAACTGGGTCGCGTGAATGTGCGCATTTCGAGTTTATTTCAAGTATAGCACGCCATTAACACGTCGTAACACGCTCGCTAGGGCCGTGCACCGGCAGATTACGCCAGGCGTACCCGCCTCCTCGAGATGTCAAACGACAATTGAGTCGCGTGAATGCGCGCATTTCGAGTTTATATGAAGTATAGCACGCCATTAACACGTCGTAACACGCTCGCTAGGGCCGTGCACCGGCAGATTAGGCCAGGCGTACCCGCCTCCGCGAGACATCAAACGACAACTGGGTCGCGTGAATGTGCGCATTTCGAGTTTATTTCAAGTATAGCACGCCATTAACACGTCGTAACACGCTCGCTAGGGCTGTACATTGGCAGATTACGCCAGGCGTACCCGCGTCCGCAAGACGTCAAACGACAACTGAGTCGCGTGAATGCGCGCATTTCGAGCTAATCTCAAGTATAGCACGCCCTTAACCCGTCGTAACACGCTCGCTAGGGCCGTACACCGGCAGATTACGCCAGACGTATCCGCCTCCTCGAGACATCAAACGACAACTGAGTCGCGTGAATGCGCGCATTTCGAGCTTATCTCAAGTATAGCACGCCCTTAACCCGTCGTAACACGCTCGCTAGGGCCGTGCACCGGCAGATTACGCCAGGCGTACCCGCCTCCTCGAGATGTCAAACGACAATTGAGTCGCGTGAATGCGCGCATTTGGAGTTTATATGAAGTATAGCACGCCATTAACGCGTCGTAACACGCTCGCTAGGGCCGTGCACCGGCAGATTATGCCAGGCGTACCCGCCTCCGCGAGACATCAAACGACAACTGGGTCGCGTGAATGTGCGCATTTCGAGTTTATTTCAAGTTTAGCACGCCCTTAACCCGTCGTAACACGCTCGCTAGGGCCGTACACCGGCAGATTACGCCAGGCGTATCAGCCTCCTCGAGACATCAAACGACAACTGGGTCGCGTGAATGTGCGCATTTCGAGTTTATTTCAAGTATAGCACGCCATTAACACGTCGTAACACGCTCGCTAGGGCCGTGCACCGGCAGATTACGCCAGGCGTACCCGCCTCCGCGAGACATCAAACGACAACTGGGTCGCGTGAATGTGCGCATTTCGAGTTTATTTCAAGTACAGCACGCCATTAACACGTCGTAACACGCTCGCTAGGGCTGTACATTGGCAGATTACGCCAGGCGTACCCGCCTCCGCGAGACGTCAAACGACAACTGAGTCGCGTGAATGCGCGCATTTCGAGCTTATCTCAAGTATAGCACGCCCTTAACCCGTCGTAACACGCTCGCTAGGGCCGTAAACCGGCAGATTACGCCAGGCGTATCCGCCTCCTCGAGACATCAAACGACAACTGGGTCGCGTGAATGTGCGCATTTCGAGTTTATTTCAAGTATAGCACGCCATTAACACGTCGTAACACGCTCGCTAGGGCCGTGCACCGGCAGATTACGCCAGGCGTACCCGCCTCCTCGAGATGTCAAACGACAATTGAGTCGCGTGAATGCGCGCATTTCGAGTTTATCTCAAGTATACACGCCCTTAACCCGACGTAACACGCTCGCTTGGGCCGTACACCGGCAGATTACGCCAGGCGTATCCGCCTCCTCGAGACATCAAACGACCACTGGGTCGCGTGAATGTGCGCATTTCGAGTTTATTTCAAGTATAGCACGCCATTAACACGTCGTAACACGCTCGCTAGGGCCGTCCACCGGCAGATTACGCCAGGCGTACCCGCCTCCGCTAGACGTCAAACGACAACTGAGTCTCGTGAATGCGCGCATTTCGAGTTTATTTCAAGTATAGCACGCCATTAACACGTCGTAACACGCTCGCTAGGGCCGTACATCGGCAGAATACGCCAGGTGTACCCGCCTCCGCTAGACGTCAAACGACAACTGAGTCTCGTGAATGCGCGCATTTCGAGTTTATTTCAAGTATACCACGCCATTAACACGTCGTAACACGCTCGCTAGGGCCGTGCACCGGCAGATTACGCCAGGCGTACCCGCCTCCGCGAGACGTCAAACGACACTAGTCGCGTGAATGCGCGCATTTCGAGTCTATTTCAAGTATAGCACGCGATGAACACGCCGTAACAAGCTCGCAAAGGCCGTGCACCGTCAGATTACGGCAGGCGTACCCGCCTCCGCTAGACATCACACAACTACGTCGCGTGAATGCACGCATTTCGAGTCTATTTCAAGTATAGCACGCCATTAACACGTCGTAACACGCTCGCTATGGCCGTGCACCGGCAGATTACGCCAGGCGTACCCGCCTACTCGAGACGTCAAACAACAACTGAGTCGCGTGAATGCGCTCATTTCTAATTTATTTCAAGTATAGCATGCCATTAACACGTCGTAACACGCTCGCTAGGGCCGTGCACCGTCAGATTACGCCAGGCGTAGCCGCCTCCGCTAGACGTCAAACGACACTGGTCGCGTGAATGCGCGCATTTCAAGTCTATTTCAAGTATAGCACGCCTTTAACACGTCGTAACACGCTCGCTAGGGCCGTGCACCGTCAGATTACGCCAGGCGTAGCCGCCTCCGCGAGACATCAAACGACAACTGGGTCGCGTGAATGTGCGCATTTCGAGTTTATTTCAAGTATAGCACGCCATTAACACGTCGTAACACGCTCGCTAGGGCTGTACATTGGCAGATTACGCCAGGCGTACCCGCCTCCGCGAGACGTCAAACGACAACTGAGTCGCGTGAATGCGCGCATTTCGAGCTTATCTCAAGTATAGCACGCCCTTAACCCGTCGTAACACGCTCGCTAGGGCCGTAAACCGGCAGATTACGCCAGGCGTATCCGCCTCCTCGAGACATCAAACGACAACTGGGTCGCGTGAATGTGCGCATTTCGAGTTTATTTCAAGTATAGCACGCCATTAACACGTCGTAACACGCTCGCTAGGGCCGTGCACCGGCAGATTACGCCAGGCGTACCCGCCTCCTCGAGATGTCAAACGACAATTGAGTCGCGTGAATGCGCGCATTTCGAGTTTATCTCAAGTATACACGCCCTTAACCCGACGTAACACGCTCGCTTGGGCCGTACACCGGCAGATTACGCCAGGCGTATCCGCCTCCTCGAGACATCAAACGACAACTGGGTCGCGTGAATGTGCGCATTTCGAGTTTATTTCAAGTATAGCACGCCATTAACACGTCGTAACACGCTCGCTAGGGCCGTCCACCGGCAGATTACGCCAGGCGTACCCGCCTCCGCTAGACGTCAAACGACAACTGAGTCTCGTGAATGCGCGCATTTCGAGTTTATTTCAAGTATAGCACGCCATTAACACGTCGTAACACGCTCGCTAGGGCCGTACATCGGCAGAATACGCCAGGTGTACCCGCCTCCGCTAGACGTCAAACGACAACTGAGTCTCGTGAATGCGCGCATTTCGAGTTTATTTCAAGTATACCACGCCATTAACACGTCGTAACACGCTCGCTAGGGCCGTGCACCGGCAGATTACGCCAGGCGTACCCGCCTCCGCGAGACGTCAAACGACACTAGTCGCGTGAATGCGCGCATTTCGAGTCTATTTCAAGTATAGCACGCGATGAACACGCCGTAACAAGCTCGCAAAGGCCGTGCACCGTCAGATTACGGCAGGCGTACCCGCCTCCGCTAGACATCACACAACTACGTCGCGTGAATGCACGCATTTCGAGTCTATTTCAAGTATAGCACGCCATTAACACGTCGTAACACGCTCGCTATGGCCGTGCACCGGCAGATTACGCCAGGCGTACCCGCCTACTCGAGACGTTAAACAACAACTGAGTCGCGTGAATGCGCTCATTTCTAATTTATTTCAAGTATAGCATGCCATTAACACGTCGTAACACGCTCGCTAGGGCCGTGCACCGTCAGATTACGCCAGGCGTAGCCGCCTCCGCTAGACGTCAAACGACACTGGTCGCGTGAATGCGCGCATTTCAAGTCTATTTCAAGTATAGCACGCCTTTAACACGTCGTAACACGCTCGCTAGGGCCGTGCACCGTCAGATTACGCCAGGCGTAGCCGCCTCCGCTAGACGTCAGACGACAACTGAGTCTCGTGAATGCGCGCATTCCGAGTTTATTTCAAGTATAGCACACCATTAACACGTCGTAACACGCTCGCTAGGGTCGTACATCGGCAGATTACGCCAGGCGTACCCGCCTCCGCTAGACGTCAAACGACAACTGAGCCTCGTGAATGCGCGCATTTCGAGTTTATTTCAAGTATAGCATGCCATTAACACGTCGTAACACGCTCGCTAGGGCCGTGCACCGTCAGATTACGCCAGGCGTAGCCGCCTCCGCTAGACGTCAAACGACAACTTAGTCTCGTGAATGCGCGCATTTCGAGTTTATTTCAAGTATAGCACGCCATTAACACGTCGTAACATGCTCGCTAGGGCCGTGCACCGGCAAATTACGCCAGGCGTACCCGCCTTCGCTAGAAGTCAAACGACAACTGAGCCTCGTGAATGCGCGCATTTCGAGTTTATTTCATGTATAGCATGCCATTAACACGTCGTAACACGCTCGCTAGGGCCGTGCACCGTCAGATTACGCCAGGCATACCCGCCTCCTCTAGACGTTTAACGACAACTGAGTCTCGTGAATGCGCGCATTTCGAGTTTATTTCAAGTATAGCACACCATTAACACGTCGTAACACGCTCGCTAGGGTCGTACATCGGCAGATTACGCCAGGCGTACCCGCCTCCGCTAGACGTCAAACGACAACTGAGTCTCGTGAATGCGCGCATTTCGAGTTTATTTCAAGTATAGCACACCATTAACACGTCGTAACACGCTCGCTAGGGCTGTACATCGGCAGATTACGCCAGGCGTATCCGCCTCCTCGAGACATCAAACGACAACTGGGTCGCGTGAATGTGCGCATTTCGAGTTTATTTCAAGTATAGCACGCCATTAACACGTCGTAACACGCTCGCTAGGGCTGTACATCGGCAGATTACGCCAGGCGTACCCGCCTCCGCGAGACGTCAAACGACAACTGAGTCGCGTGAATGCGCGCATTTCGAGCTTATCTCAAGTATAGCACGCCCTTAACCCGTCGTAACCCGCTCGCTAGGGCCGTACACCGGCAGATTACGCCAGGCGTATCCGCCTCCTCGAGACATCAAACGACAACTGGGTCGCTTGAATGTGCGCATTTCGAGTTTATTTCAAGTATAGCACGCCATTAACACGTCGTAACACGCTCGCTACGGCCGTACACCGGCAGATTACGCCAGGCGTATCCGCCTCCTCGAGACGTTAAACGACAACTGGGTCGCGTGAATGTGCGCATTTCGAGTTTATTTCAAGTATAGCACGCCCTTAACCCGTCGAAACACGCTCGCTAGGGCCGTACACCGGCAGGTTACGCCAGGCGTAGCCGCCTCCGCGAGACGTCAAACGACAACTGGGTCGCGTGAATGTGCGCATTTCGAGTTTATTTCAAGTATAGCACGCCCTTAACCCGTCGTAACACGCTCGCTGGGGCCGTACACCGGCAGATTACGCCAGGCGTATCCGCCTCCTCGAGACATCAAACGACAACTGGGTCGCGTGAATGTGCGCATTTCGAGTTTATTTCAAGTATAGCACGCCATTAACACGTCGTAACACGCTCGCTAGGGCCGAACACCGGCAGATTACGCCAGGCGTATCCACCTCCGCGAGACGTCAAACGACAACTGGGTCGCGTGAATGTGCGCATTTCGAGTTTATTTCAAGTTTAGCACGCCCTTAACCCGTCGTAACACGCTCGCTAGGGCCGTACACCGGCAGATTACGCCAGGCGTATCAGCCTCCTCGAGACATCAAACGACAACTGGGTCGCGTGAATGTGCGCATTTCGAGTTTATTTCAAGTATAGCACGCCATTAACACGTCGTAACACGCTCGCTAGGGCTGTACATCGGCAGATTACGCCAGGCGTACCCGCCTCCTCGAGATGTCAAACGACAATTGAGTCGCTTGAATGCGCGCATTTCGAGTTTATATGAAGTATAGCACGCCATTAACGCGTCGTAACACGCTCGCTAGGGCCGTGCACCGGCAGATTATGCCAGGCGTACCCGCCTCCGCGAGACATCAAACGACAACTGGGTCGCGTGAATGTGCGCATTTCGAGTTTATTTCAAGTTTAGCACGCCCTTAACCCGTCGTAACACGCTCGCTAGGGCCGTACACCGGCAGATTACGCCAGGCGTATCAGCCTCCTCGAGACATCAAACGACAACTGGGTCGCGTGAATGTGCGCATTTCGAGTTTATTTCAAGTATAGCACGCCATTAACACGTCGTAACACGCTCGCTAGGGCCGTGCACCGGCAGATTACGCCAGGCGTACCCGCCTCCTCGAGATGTCAAACGACAATTGAGTCGCGTGAATGCGCGCATTTCGAGTTTATATGAAGTATAGCACGCCATTAACGCGTCGTAACACGCTCGCTAGGGCCGTGCACCGGCAGATTATGCCAGGCGTACCCGCCTCCGCGAGACATCAAACGACAACTGGGTCGCGTGAATGTGCGCATTTCGAGTTTATTTCAAGTTTAGCACGCCCTTAACCCGTCGTAACACGCTCGTTAGGGCCGTACACCGGCAGATTACGCCAGGCGTATCAGCCTCCTCGAGACATCAAACGACAACTGGGTCGCGTGAATGTGCGCATTTCGAGTTTATTTCAAGTATAGCACGCCATTAACACGTCGTAACACGCTCGCTAGGGCCGTGCACCGGCAGATTACGCCAGGCGTACCCGCCTCCTCGAGATGTCAAACGACAATTGAGTCGCGTGAATGCGCGCATTTCGAGTTTATATGAAGTATAGCACGCCATTAACACGTCGTAACACGCTCGCTAGGGCCGTGCACCGGCAGATTAGGCCAGGCGTACCCGCCTCCGCGAGACATCAAACGACAACTGGGTCGCGTGAATGTGCGCATTTCGAGTTTATTTCAAGTATAGCACGCCATTAACACGTCGTAACACGCTCGCTAGGGCTGTACATTGGCAGATTACGCCAGGCGTACCCGCGTCCGCAAGACGTCAAACGACCACTGAGTCGCGTGAATGCGCGCATTTCGAGCTAATCTCAAGTATAGCACGCCCTTAACCCGTCGTAACACGCTCGCTAGGGCCGTACACCGGCAGATTACGCCAGGCGTATCCGCCTCCTCGAGACATCAAACGACAACTGAGTCGCGTGAATGCGCGCATTTCGAGCTTATCTCAAGTATAGCACGCCCTTAACCCGTCGTAACACGCTCGCTAGGGCCGTGCACCGGCAGATTACGCCAGGCGTACCCGCCTCCTCGAGATGTCAAACGACAATTGAGTCGCGTGAATGCGCGCATTTGGAGTTTATATGAAGTATAGCACGCCATTAACGCGTCGTAACACGCTCGCTTGGGCCGTGCACCGGCAGATTATGCCAGGCGTACCCGCCTCCGCGAGACATCAAACGACAACTGGGTCGCGTGAATGTGCGCATTTCGAGTTTATTTCAAGTATAGCACGCCATTAACACGTCGTAACACGCTCGCTAGGGCTGTACATTGGCAGATTACGCCAGGCGTACCCGCGTCCGCAAGACGTCAAACGACAACTGAGTCGCGTGAATGCGCGCATTTCGAGCTAATCTCAAGTATAGCACGCCCTTAACCCGTCGTAACACGCTCGCTAGGGCCGTACACCGGCAGATTACGCCAGGCGTATCCGCCTCCTCGAGACATCAAACGACAACTGAGTCGCGTGAATGCGCGCATTTCGAGCTTATCTCAAGTATAGCACGCCCTTAACCCGTCGTAACACGCTCGCTAGGGCCGTGCACCGGCAGATTACGCCAGGCGTACCCGCCTCCTCGAGATGTCAAACGACAATTGAGTCGCGTGAATGCGCGCATTTCGAGTTTATATGAAGTATAGCACTCTATTAACACGTCGTAACACGCTCGCTAGGGCCGTGCACCGGCAGATTACGCCAGGCGTACCCGCCTCCGCGAGATGTCAAACGACAACTGAGTCTCGTGAATGCGCGCATTTCGAGTTTATTTCAAGTATAGCACGCCATTAACACGTCGTAACACGCTCGATAGGGCCGTGCACCGGCAGATTACGCCAGGCGTACCCGCCTCCGCGAGACGTCAAACGACAACTGAGTCTCGTGAATGCGCGTATTTCGAGTTTATTTCAAGTATAGCACGCCATTAACACGTCGTAACACGCTCGCTAGGGCCGTGCACCGGCAGATTACGCCAGGCGTACCCGCCTCCGCTAGACGTCAAACGACAACTGAGTCTCGTGAATGCGCGCATTTCGAGTTTATTTCAAGTATAGCACGCCATTAACACGTCGTAACACGCTCGCTAGGGCCGTACATCGGCAGATTACGCCAGGCGTACCCGCCTCCGCTAGACGTCAAACGACAACTGAGTCTCGTGAATGCGCGCATTTCGAGTTTATTTCAAGTATACCACGCCATTAACACGTCGTAACACGCTCGCTAGGGCCGTGCACCGGCAGATTACGCCAGGCGTACCCGCCTCCGCGAGACGTCAAACGACACTAGTCGCGTGAATGCGCGCATTTCGAGTCTATTTCAAGTATAGCACGCGATGAACACGCCGTAACAAGCTCGCTAAGGCCGTGCACCGTCAGATTACGGCAGGCGTACCCGCCTCCGCTAGACATCACACAACTACGTCGCGTGAATGCACGCATTTCGAGTCTATTTCAAGTATAGCACGCCATTAACACGTCGTAACACGCTCGCTATGGCCGTGCACCGGCAGATTACGCCAGGCGTACCCGCCTACTCGAGACGTCAAACAACAACTGAGTCGCGTGAATGCGCTCATTTCGAATTTATTTCAAGTATAGCATGCCATTAAAACGCCGTAACACGCTCGCTAGGGCCGTACACCGGCAGATTACGCCAGGCGTTCCCGGCTCCGCGAGACGTCAAACGACACTGGTCGCGTGAATGCGCGCATTTCAAGTCTATTTCAAGCATAGCACGCCATTAACACGTCGTAACACGCTCGCTAGGGCCGTGCACCGTCAGATTACGCCAGGCGTAGCCGCCTCCGCTAGACGTCAAACGACAACTGAGCCTCGTGAATGCGCGCATTTCGAGTTTATTTCAAGTATAGCATGCCATTAACACGTCGTAACACGCTCGCTAGGGCCGTGCACCGTCAGATTACGCCAGGCGTAGCCGCCTCCGCTAGACGTCAAACGACAACTGAGTCTCGTGAATGCGCGCATTCCGAGTTTATTTCAAGTATAGCACACCATTAACACGTCGTAACACGCTCGCTAGGGTCGTACATCGGCAGATTACGCCAGGCGTACCCGCCTCCGCTAGACGTCAAACGACAACTGAGTCGCATGAATGCGCGCATTTCGAGCTTATCTCAAGTATAGCACGCCCTTAACCCGTCGTAACCCGCTCGCTAGGGCCGTACACCGGCAGATTACGCCAGGCGTATCCGCCTCCGCTAGACGTCAAACGACAACTTAGTCTCGTGAATGCGCGCATTTCGAGTTTATTTCAAGTATAGCACGCCATTAACACGTCGTAACATGCTCGCTAGGGCCGTGCACCGGCAAATTACGCCAGGCGTACCCGCCTTCGCTAGAAGTCAAACGACAACTGAGCCTCGTGAATGCGCGCATTTCGAGTTTATTTCATGTATAGCATGCCATTAACACGTCGTAACACGCTCGCTAGGGCCGTGCACCGTCAGATTACGCCAGGCATACCCGCCTCCTCTAGACGTTTAACGACAACTGAGTCTCGTGAATGCGCGCTATTCGAGTTTATTTCAAGTATAGCACGCCATTAACACGTCGTAACATGCTCGCTAGGGCCGTGCACCAGCAAATTACGCCAGGCGTACCCGCCTTCGCTAGAAGTCAAACGACAACTGAGCCTCGTGAATGCGCGCATTTCGAGTTTATTTCATGTATAGCATGCCATTAACACGTCGTAACACGCTCGCTAGGGCCGTGCACCGTCAGATTACGCCAGGCATACCCGCCTCCTCTAGACGTTTAACGACAACTGAGTCTCGTGAATGCGCGCTATTCGAGTTTATTTCAAGTATAGCACACCATTAACACGTCGTAACACGCTCGCTAGGGTCGTACATCGGCAGATTACGCCAGGCGTACCCGCCTCCGCTAGACGTCAAACGACAACTGAGTCTCGTGAATGCGCGCATTTCGAGTTTATTTCAAGTATAGCACACCATTAACACGTCGTAACACGCTCGCTAGGGCTGTACATCGGCAGATTACGCCAGGCGTATCCGCCTCCTCGAGACATCAAACGACAACTGGGTCGCGTGAATGTGCGCATTTCGAGTTTATTTCAAGTATAGCACGCCATTAACACGTCGTAACACGCTCGCTAGGGCTGTACTTCGGCAGATTACGCCAGGCGTACCCGCCTCCGCGAGACGTCAAACGACAACTGAGTCGCGTGAATGCGCGCATTTCGAGCTTATCTCAAGTATAGCACGCCCTTAACCCGTCGTAACCCGCTCGCTAGGGCCGTACACCGGCAGATTACGCCAGGCGTATCCGCCTCCTCGAGACATCAAACGACAACTGGGTCGCTTGAATGTGCGCATTTCGAGTTTATTTCAAGTATAGCACGCCCTTATCCCGTCGTAACACGCTCGCTAGGGCCGTGCACCGGCAGATTACGCCAGGCGTACCCGCCTCCTCGAGATGTCAAACGACAATTGAGTCGCGTGAATGCGCGCATTTCGAGTTTATATGAAGTATAGCACGCTATTAAATCGTCGTAACACGCTCGCTAGGGCCGTGCACCGGCAGATTACGCCAGGCGTACCCGCCTCCGCGAGATGTCAAACGACAACTGAGTCTCGTGAATGCGCGCATTTCGAGTTTATTTCAAGTATAGCACGCCATTAACACGTCGTAACACGCTCGATAGGGCCGTGCACCGGCAGATTACGCCAGGCGTACCCGCCTCCGCGAGACGTCAAACGACAACTGAGTCTCGTGAATGCGCGTATTTCGAGTTTATTTCAAGTATAGCACGCCATTAACACGTCGTAACACGCTCGCTAGGGCCGTGCACCGGCAGATTACGCCAGGCGTACCCGCCTCCGCTAGACGTCAAACGACAACTGAGTCTCGTGAATGCGCGCATTTCGAGTTTATTTCAAGTATAGCACGCCATTAACACGTCGTAACACGCTCGCTAGGGCCGTACATCGGCAGATTACGCCAGGCGTACCCGCCTCCGCTAGACGTCAAACGACAACTGAGTCTCGTGAATGCGCGCATTTCGAGTTTATTTCAAGTATACCACGCCATTAACACGTCGTAACACGCTCGCTAGGGCCGTGCACCGGCAGATTACGCCAGGCGTACCCGCCTCCGCGAGACGTCAAACGACACTAGTCGCGTGAATGCGCGCATTTCGAGTCTATTTCAAGTATAGCACGCGATGAACACGCCGTAACAAGCTCGCTAAGGCCGTGCACCGTCAGATTACGGCAGGCGTACCCGCCTCCGCTAGACATCACACAACTACGTCGCGTGAATGCACGCATTTCGAGTCTATTTCAAGTATAGCACGCCATTAACACGTCGTAACACGCTCGCTATGGCCGTGCACCGGCAGATTACGCCAGGCGTACCCGCCTACTCGAGACGTCAAACAACAACTGAGTCGCGTGAATGCGCTCATTTCGAATTTATTTCAAGTATAGCATGCCATTAAAACGCCGTAACACGCTCGCTAGGGCCGTACACCGGCAGATTACGCCAGGCGTTCCCGGCTCCGCGAGACGTCAAACGACACTGGTCGCGTGAATGCGCGCATTTCAAGTCTATTTCAAGCATAGCACGCCATTAACACGTCGTAACACGCTCGCTAGGGCCGTGCACCGTCAGATTACGCCAGGCGTAGCCGCCTCCGCTAGACGTCAAACGACAACTGAGCCTCGTGAATGCGCGCATTTCGAGTTTATTTCAAGTATAGCATGCCATTAACACGTCGTAACACGATCGCTAGGGCCGTGCACCGTCAGATTACGCCAGGCGTAGCCGCCTCCGCTAGACGTCAAACGACAACTGAGTCTCGTGAATGCGCGCATTCCGAGTTTATTTCAAGTATAGCACACCATTAACACGTCGTAACACGCTCGCTAGGGTCGTACATCGGCAGATTACGCCAGGCGTACCCGCCTCCGCTAGACGTCAAACGACAACTGAGCCTCGTGAATGCGCGCATTTCGAGTTTATTTCAAGTATAGCATGCCATTAACACGTCGTAACACGCTCGCTAGGGCCGTGCACCGTCAGATTACGCCAGGCGTAGCCGCCTCCGCTAGACGTCAAACGACAACTTAGTCTCGTGAATGCGCGCATTTCGAGTTTATTTCAAGTATAGCACGCCATTAACACGTCGTAACATGCTCGCTAGGGCCGTGCACCGGCAAATTACGCCAGGCGTACCCGCCTTCGCTAGAAGTCAAACGACAACTGAGCCTCGTGAATGCGCGCATTTCGAGTTTATTTCATGTATAGCATGCCATTAACACGTCGTAACACGCTCGCTAGGGCCGTGCACCGTCAGATTACGCCAGGCATACCCGCCTCCTCTAGACGTTTAACGACAACTGAGTCTCGTGAATGCGCGCTATTCGAGTTTATTTCAAGTATAGCACGCCATTAACACGTCGTAACATGCTCGCTAGGGCCGTGCACCGGCAAATTACGCCAGGCGTACCCGCCTTCGCTAGAAGTCAAACGACAACTGAGCCTCGTGAATGCGCGCATTTCGAGTTTATTTCATGTATAGCATGCCATTAACACGTCGTAACACGCTCGCTAGGGCCGTGCACCGTCAGATTACGCCAGGCATACCCGCCTCCTCTAGACGTTTAACGACAACTGAGTCTCGTCAATGCGCGCTATTCGAGTTTATTTCAAGTATAGCACACCATTAACACGTCGTAACACGCTCGCTAGGGTCGTACATCGGCAGATTACGCCAGGCGTACCCGCCTCCGCTAGACGTCAAACGACAACTGAGTCTCGTGAATGCGCGCATTTCGAGTTTATTTCAAGTATAGCACGCCATTAACACGTCGTAACACGCTCGCTAGGGCTGTACATCGGCAGATTACGCCAGGCGTACCCGCCTCCGCGAGACGTCAAACGACAACTGAGTCGCGTGAATGCGCGCATTTCGAGCTTATCTCAAGTATAGCACGCCCTTAACCCGTCGTAACCCGCTCGCTAGGGCCGTACACCGGCAGATTACGCCAGGCGTATCCGCCTCCTCGAGACATCAAACGACAACTGGGTCGCTTGAATGTGCGCATTTCGAGTTTATTTCAAGTATAGCACGCCCTTATCCCGTCGTAACACGCTCGCTAGGGCCGTACACCGGCAGATTACGCCAGGCGTACCCGCCTCCGCGAGACGTCAAACGACCACTGGGTCGCGTGAATGTGCGCATTTCGAGTTTATTTCAAGTATAGCACGCCCTTAACCCGTCGTAACACGCTCGCTAGGGCCGTACACCGGCAGATTACGCCAGGCGTATCCGCCTCCTCGAGACATCAAACGACAACTGGGTCGCGTGAATGTGCGCATTTCGAGTTTATTTCAAGTTTAGCACGCCCTTAACCCGTCGTAACACGCTCGCTAGGGCCGTACACCGGCAGATTACGCCAGGCGTATCAGCCTCCTCGAGACATCAAACGACAACTGGGTCGCGTGAATGTGCGCATTTCGAGTTTATTTCAAGTATAGCACGCCATTAACACGTCGTAACACGCTCGCTAGGGCTGTACATCGGCAGATTACGCCAGGCGTACCCGCCTCCTCGAGATGTCAAACGACAATTGAGTCGCGTGAATGCGCGCATTTCGACTTTATATGAAGTATAGCACGCCATTAACGCGTCGTAACACGCTCGCTAGGGCCGTGCACCGGCAGATTATGCCAGGCGTACCCGCCTCCACGAGACATCAAACGACAACTGGGTCGCGTGAATGTGCGCATTTCGAGTTTATTTCAAGTATAGCACGCCATTAACACGTCGTAACACGCTCGCTAGGGCTGTACATTGGCAGATTACGCCAGGCGAACCCGCCTCCGCAAGACGTCAAACGACAACTGAGTCGCGTGAATGCGCGCATTTCGAGCATATCTCAAGTATAGCACGCCCTTAACCCGTCGTAACACGCTCGCTAGGGCCGTACACCGGCAGATTACGCCAGGCGTATCCGCCTCCTCGAGACATCAAACGACAACTGAGTCGCGTGAATGCGCGCATTTCGAGCTAATCTCAAGTATAGCACGCCCTTAACCCGTCGTAACCCGCTCGCTAGGGCCGTACACCGGCAGATTACGCCAGGCGTATCCGCCTCCTCGAGACATCAAACGACAACTGGGTCGCTTGAATGTGCGCATTTCGAGTTTATTTCAAGTATAGCACGCCCTTATCCCGTCGTAACACGCTCGCTAGGGCCGTGCACCGGCAGATTACGCCAGGCGTACCCGCCTCCTCGAGATGTCAAACGACAATTGAGTCGCGTGAATGCGCGCATTTCGAGTTTATATGAAGTATAGCACGCTATTAACACGTCGTAACACGCTCGCTAGGGCCGTGCACCGGCAGATTACGCCAGGCGTACCCGCCTCCGCGAGATGTCAAACGACAACTGAGTCTCGTGAATGCGCGCATTTCGAGTTTATTTCAAGTATAGCACGCCATTAACACGTCGTAACACGCTCGATAGGGCCGTGCACCGGCAGATTACGCCAGGCGTACCCGCCTCCGCGAGACGTCAAACGACAACTGAGTCTCGTGAATGCGCGTATTTCGAGTTTATTTCAAGTATAGCACGCCATTAACACGTCGTAACACGCTCGCTAGGGCCGTGCACCGGCAGATTACGCCAGGCGTACCCGCCTCCGCTAGACGTCAAACGACAACTGAGTCTCGTGAATGCGCGCATTTCGAGTTTATTTCAAGTATAGCACGCCATTAACACGTCGTAACACGCTCGCTAGGGCCGTACATCGGCAGATTACGCCAGGCGTACCCGCCTCCGCTAGACGTCAAACGACAACTGAGTCTCGTGAATGCGCGCATTTCGAGTTTATTTCAAGTATACCACGCCATTAACACGTCGTAACACGCTCGCTAGGGCCGTGCACCGGCAGATTACGCCAGGCGTACCCGCCTCCGCGAGACGTCAAACGACACTAGTCGCGTGAATGCGCGCATTTCGAGTCTATTTCAAGTATAGCACGCGATGAACACGCCGTAACAAGCTCGCTAAGGCCGTGCACCGTCAGATTACGGCAGGCGTACCCGCCTCCGCTAGACATCACACAACTACGTCGCGTGAATGCACGCATTTCGAGTCTATTTCAAGTATAGCACGCCATTAACACGTCGTAACACGCTCGCTATGGCCGTGCACCGGCAGATTACGCCAGGCGTACCCGCCTACTCGAGACGTCAAACAACAACTGAGTCGCGTGAATGCGCTCATTTCGAATTTATTTCAAGTATAGCATGCCATTAAAACGCCGTAACACGCTCGCTAGGGCCGTACACCGGCAGATTACGCCAGGCGTTCCCGGCTCCGCGAGACGTCAAACGACACTGGTCGCGTGAATGCGCGCATTTCAAGTCTATTTCAAGCATAGCACGCCATTAACACGTCGTAACACGCTCGCTAGGGCCGTGCACCGTCAGATTACGCCAGGCGTAGCCGCCTCCGCTAGACGTCAAACGACAACTGAGCCTCGTGAATGCGCGCATTTCGAGTTTATTTCAAGTATAGCATGCCATTAACACGTCGTAACACGCTCGCTAGGGCCGTGCACCGTCAGATTACGCCAGGCGTAGCCGCCTCCGCTAGACGTCAAACGACAACTGAGTCTCGTGAATGCGCGCATTCCGAGTTTATTTCAAGTATAGCACACCATTAACACGTCGTAACACGCTCGCTAGGGTCGTACATCGGCAGATTACGCCAGGCGTACCCGCCTCCGCTAGACGTCAAACGACAACTGAGCCTCGTGAATGCGCGCATTTCGAGTTTATTTCAAGTATAGCATGCCATTAACACGTCGTAACACGCTCGCTAGGGCCGTGCACCGTCAGATTACGCCAGGCGTAGCCGCCTCCGCTAGACGTCAAACGACAACTTAGTCTCGTGAATGCGCGCATTTCGAGTTTATTTCAAGTATAGCACGCCATTAACACGTCGTAACATGCTCGCTAGGGCCGTGCACCGGCAAATTACGCCAGGCGTACCCGCCTTCGCTAGAAGTCAAACGACAACTGAGCCTCGTGAATGCGCGCATTTCGAGTTTATTTCATGTATAGCATGCCATTAACACGTCGTAACACGCTCGCTAGGGCCGTGCACCGTCAGATTACGCCAGGCATACCCGCCTCCTCTAGACGTTTAACGACAACTGAGTCTCGTGAATGCGCGCTATTCGAGTTTATTTCAAGTATAGCACGCCATTAACACGTCGTAACATGCTCGCTAGGGCCGTGCACCGGCAAATTACGCCAGGCGTACCCGCCTTCGCTAGAAGTCAAACGACAACTGAGCCTCGTGAATGCGCGCATTTCGAGTTTATTTCATGTATAGCATGCCATTAACACGTCGTAACACGCTCGCTAGGGCCGTGCACCGTCAGATTACGCCAGGCATACCCGCCTCCTCTAGACGTCAAACGACAACTGAGTCTCGTGAATGCGCGCATTTCGAGTTTATTTCAAGTATAGCACGCCATTAACACGTCGTAACACGCTCGCTAGGGCTGTACATCGGCAGATTACGCCAGGCGTACCCGCCTCCGCGAGACGTCAAACGACAACTGAGTCGCGTGAATGCGCGCATTTCGAGCTTATCTCAAGTATAGCACGCCCTTAACCCGTCGTAACCCGCTCGCTAGGGCCGTACACCGGCAGATTACGCCAGGCGTATCCGCCTCCTCGAGACATCAAACGACAACTGGGTCGCTTGAATGTGCGCATTTCGAGTTTATTTCAAGTATAGCACGCCCTTATCCCGTCGTAACACGCTCGCTAGGGCCGTACACCGGCAGATTACGCCAGGCGTACCCGCCTCCGCGAGACGTCAAACGACCACTGGGTCGCGTGAATGTGCGCATTTCGAGTTTATTTCAAGTATAGCACGCCCTTAACCCGTCGTAACACGCTCGCTAGGGCCGTACACCGGCAGATTACGCCAGGCGTATCCGCCTCCTCGAGACATCAAACGACAACTGGGTCGCGTGAATGTGCGCATTTCGAGTTTATTTCAAGTATAGCACGCCATTAACACGTCGTAACACGCTCGCTAGGGCCGTACACCGGCAGATTACGCCAGGCGTATCCGCCTCCGCGAGACGTCAAACGACAACTGGGTCGCGTGAATGTGCGCATTTCGAGTTTATTTCAAGTTTAGCACGCCCTTAACCCGTCGTAACACGCTCGCTAGGGCCGTACACCGGCAGATTACGCCAGGCGTATCAGCCTCCTCGAGACATCAAACGACAACTGGGTCGCGTGAATGTGCGCATTTCGAGTTTATTTCAAGTATAGCACGCCATTAACACGTCGTAACACGCTCGCTAGGGCTGTACATCGGCAGATTACGCCAGGCGTACCCGCCTCCTCGAGATGTCAAACGACAATTGAGTCGCGTGAATGCGCGCATTTCGAGTTTATATGAAGTATAGCACGCCATTAACGCGTCGTAACACGCTCGCTAGGGCCGTGCACCGGCAGATTACGACAGGCGTACCCGCCTCCGCGAGATGTCAAACGACAACTGAGTCTCGTGAATGCGCGCATTTCGAGTTTATTTCAAGTATAGCACGCCATTAACACGTCGTAACACGCTCGATAGGGCCGTGCACCGGCAGATTACGCCAGGCGTACCCGCCTCCGCGAGACGTCAAACGACAACTGAGTCTCGTGAATGCGCGTATTTCGAGTTTATTTCAAGTATAGCACGCCATTAACACGTCGTAACACGCTCGCTAGGGCCGTGCACCGGCAGATTACGCCAGGCGTACCCGCCTCCGCTAGACGTCAAACGACAACTGAGTCTCGTGAATGCGCGCATTTCGAGTTTATTTCAAGTATAGCACGCCATTAACACGTCGTAACACGCTCGCTAGGGCCGTACATCGGCAGATTACGCCAGGCGTACCCGCCTCCGCTAGACGTCAAACGACAACTGAGTCTCGTGAATGCGCGCATTTCTAGTTTATTTCAAGTATACCACGCCATTAACACGTCGTAACACGCTCGCTAGGGCCGTGCACCGGCAGATTACGCCAGGCGTACCCGCCTCCGCGAGACGTCAAACGACACTAGTCGCGTGAATGCGCGCATTTCGAGTCTATTTCAAGTATAGCACGCGATGAACACGCCGTAACAAGCTCGCTAAGGCCGTGCACCGTCAGATTACGGCAGGCGTACCCGCCTCCGCTAGACATCACACAACTACGTCGCGTGAATGCACGCATTTCGAGTCTATTTCAAGTATAGCACGCCATTAACACGTCGTAACACGCTCGCTATGGCCGTGCACCGGCAGATTACGCCAGGCGTACCCGCCTACTCGAGACGTCAAACAACAACTGAGTCGCGTGAATGCGCTCATTTCGAATTTATTTCAAGTATAGCATGCCATTAAAACGCCGTAACACGCTCGCTAGGGCCGTACACCGGCAGATTACGCCAGGCGTTCCCGGCTCCGCGAGACGTCAAACGACACTGGTCGCGTGAATGCGCGCATTTCAAGTCTATTTCAAGCATAGCACGCCATTTACACGTCGTAACACGCTCGCTAGGGCCGTGCACCGTCAGATTACGCCAGGCGTAGCCGCCTCCGCTAGACGTCAAACGACAACTGAGCCTCGTGAATGCGCGCATTTCGAGTTTATTTCAAGTATAGCATGCCATTAACACGTCGTAACACGCTCGCTAGGGCCGTGCACCGTCAGATTACGCCAGGCGTAGCCGCCTCCGCTAGACGTCAAACGACAACTGAGTCTCGTGAATGCGCGCATTCCGAGTTTATTTCAAGTATAGCACACCAATTACACGTCGTAACACGCTCGCTAGGGTCGTACATCGGCAGATTACGCCAGGCGTACCCGCCTCCGCTAGACGTCAAACGACAACTGAGCCTCGTGAATGCGCGCATTTCGAGTTTATTTCAAGTATAGCATGCCATTAACACGTCGTAACACGCTCGCTAGGGCCGTGCACCGTCAGATTACGCCAGGCGTAGCTGCCTCCGCTAGACGTCAAACGACAACTTAGTCTCGTGAATGCGCGCATTTCGAGTTTATTTCAAGTATAGCACGCCATTAACACGTCGTAACATGCTCGCTAGGGCCGTGCACCGGCAAATTACGCCAGGCGTACCCGCCTTCGCTAGAAGTCAAACGACAACTGAGCCTCGTGAATGCGCGCATTTCGAGTTTATTTCATGTATAGCATGCCATTAACACGTCGTAACACGCTCGCTAGGGCCGTGCACCGTCAGATTACGCCAGGCATACCCGCCTCCTCTAGACGTTTAACGACAACTGAGTCTCGTGAATGCGCGCTATTCGAGTTTATTTCAAGTATAGCACGCCATTAACACATCGTAACATGCTCGCTAGGGCCGTGCACCGGCAAATTACGCCAGGCGTACCCGCCTTCGCTAGAAGTCAAACGACAACTGAGCCTCGTGAATGCGCGCATTTCGAGTTTATTTCATGTATAGCATGCCATTAACACGTCGTAACACGCTCGCTAGGGCCGTGCACCGTCAGATTACGCCAGGCATACCCGCCTCCTCTAGACGTTTAACGACAACTGAGTCTCGTGAATGCGCGCTATTCGAGTTTATTTCAAGTATAGCACACCATTAACACGTCGTAACACGCTCGCTAGGGTCGTACATCGGCAGATTACGCCAGGCGTACCCGCCTCCGCTAGACGTCAAACGACAACTGAGTCTCGTGAATGCGCGCATTTCGAGTTTATTTCAAGTATAGCACGCCATTAACACGTCGTAACACGCTCGCTAGGGCTGTACATCGGCAGATTACGCCAGGCGTACCCGCCTCCGCGAGACGTCAAACGACAACTGAGTCGCGTGAATGCGCGCATTTCGAGCTTATCTCAAGTATAGCACGCCCTTAACCCGTCGTAACCCGCTCGCTAGGGCCGTACACCGGCAGATTACGCCAGGCGTATCCGCCTCCTCGAGACATCAAACGACAACTGGGTCGCTTGAATGTGCGCATTTCGAGTTTATTTCAAGTATAGCACGCCCTTATCCCGTCGTAACACGCTCGCTAGGGCCGTACACCGGCAGATTACGCCAGGCGTACCCGCCTCCGCGAGACGTCAAACGACCACTGGGTCGCGTGAATGTGCGCATTTCGAGTTTATTTCAAGTATAGCACGCCCTTAACCCGTCGTAACACGCTCGCTAGGGCCGTACACCGGCAGATTACGCCAGGCGTATCCGCCTCCTCGAGACATCAAACGACAACTGGGTCGCGTGAATGTGCGCATTTCGAGTTTATTTCAAGTATAGCACGCCATTAACACGTCGTAACACGCTCGCTAGGGCCGTACACCGGCAGATTACGCCAGGCGTATCCGCCTCCGCGAGACGTCAAACGACAACTGGGTCGCGTGAATGTGCGCATTTCGAGTTTATTTCAAGTTTAGCACGCCCTTAACCCGTCGTAACACGCTCGCTAGGGCCGTACACCGGCAGATTACGCCAGGCATATCAGCCTCCTCGAGACATCAAACGACAACTGGGTCGCGTGAATGTGCGCATTTCGAGTTTATTTCAAGTATAGCACGCCATTAACACGTCGTAACACGCTCGCTAGGGCTGTACATCGGCAGATTACGCCAGGCGTACCCGCCTCCTCGAGATGTCAAACGACAATTGAGTCGCGTGAATGCGCGCATTTCGAGTTTATATGAAGTATAGCACGCCATTAACGCGTCGTAACACGCTCGCTAGGGCCGTGCACCGGCAGATTATGCCAGGCGTACCCGCCTCCACGAGACATCAAACGACAACTGGGTCGCGTGAATGTGCGCATTTCGAGTTTATTTCAAGTATAGCACGCCATTAACACGTCGTAACACGCTCGCTAGGGCTGTACATTGGCAGATTACGCCAGGCGAACCCGCCTCCGCAAGACGTCAAACGACAACTGAGTCGCGTGAATGCGCGCATTTCGAGCTTATCTCAAGTATAGCACGCCCTTAACCCGTCGTAACACGCTCGCTAGGGCCGTACACCGGCAGATTACGCCAGGCGTATCCGCCTCCTCGAGACATCAAACGACAACTGAGTCGCGTGAATGCGCGCATTTCGAGCTAATCTCAAGTATAGCACGCCCTTAACCCGTCGTAACACGCTCGCTAGGGCCGTGCACCGGCAGATTACGCCAGGCGTACCCGCCTCCTCGAGATGTCAAACGACAATTGAGTCGCGTGAATGCGCGCATTTCGAGTTTATATGAAGTATAGCACGCTATTAACACGTCGTAACACGCTCGCTAGGGCCGTGCACCGGCAGATTATGCCAGGCGTACCCGCCTCCGCGAGACGTCAAACGACAACTGATTCTCGTGAATGCCCGCATTTCGTGTTTATTTCAAGTATAGCACGCCATTAACACGTCGTAACACGCTCGCTAGGGCCGTAAACCGGCTGATTACGTCAGGCGTACCCGCCTCCGCGAGACGTCAAACGACAACTGAGTGGCGTGAATGCGCGCATTTCGAGTTTATTTCAAGTATAGCACGCCTTAACACGTCTTAACACGTTTGCTAGGGCGGTGAACCGGCAGATTACGCCAGGCGTACCCACCTCCGCGAGACGTCACACGACAACTGAGTCGCGTGAATGCGCGCATTTCGAGTTTATTTCAAGTATAGCACGCCATTAGCACGTCGTAACACGCTCGCTAGGGCCGTACATCGGCAGATTACGCCAGGCGTACCCGCCTCCGCTAGACGTCAAACGACAACTGAGTCTCGTGAATGCGCGCATTTCGAGTTTATTTCAAGTATACCACGCCATTAACACGTCGTAACACGCTCGCTAGGGCCGTGCACCGGCAGATTACGCCAGGCGTACCCGCCTCCGCGAGACGTCAAACGACACTAGTCGCGTGAATGCGCGCATTTCGAGTCTATTTCAAGTATAGCACGCGATGAACTCGCCGTAACAAGCTCGCAAAGGCCGTGCACCATCAGATTACGGCAGGCGTACCCGCCTCCGCTAGACATCACACAACTACGTCGCGTGAATGCACGCATTTCGAGTCTATTTCAAGTATAGCACGCCATTAACACGTCGTAACACGCTCGCTATGGCCGTGCACCGGCAGATTACGCCAGGCGTACCCGCCTACTCGAGACGTCAAACAACAACTGAGTCGCGTGAATGCGCTCATTTCTAATTTATTTCAAGTATAGCATGCCATTAACACGTCGTAACACGCTCGCTAGGGCCGTGCACCGTCAGATTACGCCAGGCGTAGCCGCCTCCGCTAGACGTCAAACGACACTGGTCGCGTGAATGCGCGCATTTCAAGTCTATTTCAAGTATAGCACGCCATTAACACGTCGTAACACGCTCGCTAGGGCCGTGCACCGTCAGATTACGCCAGGCGTAGCCGCCTCCGCTAGACGTCAAACGACAACTGAGCCTCGTGAATGCGCGCATTTCGAGTTTATTTCAAGTATAGCATGCCATTAACACGTCGTAACACGCTCGCTAGGGCCGTGCACCGTCAGATTACGCCAGGCGTAGCCGCCTCCGCTAGACGTCAGAAGACAACTGAGTCTCGTGAATGCGCGCATTCCGAGTTTATTTCAAGTATAGCACACCATTAACACGTCGTAACACGCTCGCTAGGGTCGTACATCGGCAGATTACGCCAGGCGTACCCGCTTCCGCTAGACGTCAAACGACAACTGAGCCTCGTGATTGCGCGCATTTCGAGTTTATTTCAAGTATAGCATGCCATTAACACGTCGTAACACGCTCGCTAGGGCCGTGCACCGTCAGATTACGCCAGGCGTAGCCGCCTCCGCTAGACGTCAAACGACAACTTAGTCTCGTGAATGCGCGCATTTCGAGTTTATTTCAAGTATAGCACGCCATTAACACGTCGTAACATGCTCGCTAGGGCCGTGCACCGGCAAATTACGCCAGGCGTACCCGCCTTCGCTAGAAGTCAAACTACAACTGAGCCTCGTGAATGCGCGCATTTCGAGTTTATTTCATGTATAGCATGCCATTAACACGTCGTAACACGCTCGCTAGGGCCGTGCACCGTCAGATTACGCCAGGCATACCCGCCTCCTCTAGACGTTTAACGACAACTGAGTCTCGTGAATGCGCGCATTTCGAGTTTATTTCAAGTATAGCACACCATTACACGTCGTAACACGCTCGCTAGGGTCGTACATCGGCAGATTACGCCAGGCGTACCCGCCTCCGCTAGACGTCAAACGACAACTGGGTCGCTTGAATGTGCGCATTTCGAGTTTATTTCAAGTGTAGCACGCCATTAACACGTCGTAACACGCTCGCTACGGCCGTACACCGGCAGATTACGCCAGGCGTATCCGCCTCCGCGAGACGTTAAACGACAACTGGGTCGCGTGAATGTGCGCATTTCGAGTTTATTTCAAGTATAGCACGCCTTTAACCCGTCGTAACACGCTCGCTAGGGCCGTACACCGGCAGATTACGCCAGGCGTATCCGCCTCCTCGAGACATCAAACGACAACTGGGTCGCGTGAATGTGCGCATTTCGAGTTTATTTCAAGTATAGCACGCCATTAACACGTCGTAACACGCTCGCTAGGGCCGTACACCGGCAGATTACGCCAGGCGTATCCACCTCCGCGAGACGTCAAACGACAACTGGGTCGCGTGAATGTGCGCATTTCGAGTTTATTTCAAGTTTAGCACGCCCTTAACCCGTCGTAACACGCTCGCTAGGGCCGTACACCGGCAGATTACGCCAGGCGTATCAGCCTCCTCGAGACATCAAACGACAACTGGGTCGCGTGAATGTGCGCATTTCGAGTTTATTTCAAGTATAGCACGCCATTAACACGTCGTAACACGCTCGCTAGGGCTGTACATCGGCAGATTACGCCAGGCGTACCCGCCTCCTCGAGATGTCAAACGACACTTGAGTCGCTTGAATGCGCGCATTTCGAGTTTATATGAAGTATAGCACGCCATTAACGCGTCGTAACACGCTCGCTAGGGCCGTGCACCGGCAGATTATGCCAGGCGTACCCGCCTCCGCGAGACATCAAACGACAACTGGGTCGCGTGAATGTGCGCATTTCGAGTTTATTTCAAGTTTAGCACGCCCTTAACCCGTCGTAACACGCTCGCTAGGGCCGTACACCGGCAGATTACGCCAGGCGTATCAGCCTCCTCGAGACATCAAACGACAACTGGGTCGCGTGAATGTGCGCATTTCGAGTTTATTTCAAGTATAACACGCCATTAACACGTCGTAACACGCTCGCTAGGGCCGTGCACCGGCAGATTACGCCAGGCCTACCCGCCTCCGCGAGACATCAAACGACAACTGGGTCGCGTGAATGTGCGCATTTCGAGTTTATTTCAAGTATAGCACGCCATTAACACGTCGTAACACGCTCGCTAGGGCTGTACATTGGCAGATTACGCCAGGCGTACCCGCCTCCTCGAGATGTCAAACGACAATTGAGTCGCGTGAATGCGCGCATTTCGAGTTTATATGAAGTATAGCACGCCATTAACGCGTCGTAACACGCTCGCTAGGGCCGTGCACCGGCAGATTATGCCAGGCGTACCCGCCTCCGCGAGACATCAAACGACAACTGGGTCGCGTGAATGTGCGCATTTCGAGTTTATTTCAAGTTTAGCACGCCCTTAACCCGTCGTAACACGCTCGCTAGGGCCGTACACCGGCAGATTACGCCAGGCGTATCAGCCTCCTCGAGACATCAAACGACAACTGGGTCGCGTGAATGTGCGCATTTCGAGTTTATTTCAAGTATAGCACGCCATTAACACGTCGTAACACGCTCGCTAGGGCCGTGCACCGGCAGATTACGCCAGGCGTACCCGCCTCCGCGAGACATCAAACGACAACTGGGTCGCGTGAATGTGCGCATTTCGAGTTTATTTCAAGTATAGCACGCCATTAACACGTCGTAACACGCTCGCTAGGGCTGTACATTGGCAGATTACGCCAGGCGTACCCGCCTCCGCGAGACGTCAAACGACAACTGAGTCGCGTGAATGCGTGCATTTCGAGCTTATCTCAAGTATAGCACGCCCTTAATCCGTCGTAACACGCTCGCTAGGGCCGTAAACCGGCAGATTACGCCAGGCGTATCCGCCTCCTCGAGACATCAAACGACAACTGGGTCGCGTGAATGTGCGCATTTCGAGTTTATTTCAAGTATAGCACGCCATTAACACGTCGTAACACGCTCGCTAGGGCCGTGCACCGGCAGATTACGCCAGGCGTACCCGCCTCCTCGAGATGTCAAACGACAATTGAGTCGCGTGAATGCGCGCATTTCGAGTTTATATGAAGTATAGCACGCCATTAACACGTCGTAACACGCTCGCTAGGGCCGTGCACCGGCAGATTAGGCCAGGCGTACCCGCCTCCGCGAGACATCAAACGACAACTGGGTCGCGTGAATGTGCGCATTTCGAGTTTATTTCAAGTATAGCACGCCATTAACACGTCGTAACACGCTCGCTAGGGCTGTACATTGGCAGATTACGCCAGGCGTACCCGCGTCCGCAAGACGTCAAACGACAACTGAGTCGCGTGAATGCGCGCATTTCGAGCTAATCTCAAGTATAGCACGCCCTTAACCCGTCGTAACACGCTCGCTAGGGCCGTACACCGGCAGATTACGCCAGGCGTATCCGCCTCCTCGAGACATCAAACGACAACTGAGTCGCGTGAATGCGCGCATTTCGAGCTTATCTCAAGTATAGCACGCCCTTAACCCGTCGTAACACGCTCGCTAGGGCCGTGCACCGGCAGATTACGCCAGGTGTACCCGCCTCCTCGAGATGTCAAACGACAATTGAGTCGCGTGAATGCGCGCATTTCGAGTTTATATGAAGTATAGCACGCTATTAACACGTCGTAACACGCTCTCTAGGGCCGTGCACCGGCAGATTACGCCAGGCGTACCCGCCTCCGCGAGATGTCAAACGACAACTGAGTCTCGTGAATGCGCGCATTTCGAGTTTATTTCAAGTATAGCACGCCATTAACACGTCGTAACACGCTCGATAGGGCCGTGCACCGGCAGATTACGCCAGGCGTACCCGCCTCCGCGAGACGTCAAACGACAACTGAGTCTCGTGAATGCGCGTATTTCGAGTTTATTTCAAGTATAGCACGCCATTAACACGTCGTAACACGCTCGCTAGGGCCGTGCACCGGCAGATTACGCCAGGCGTACCCGCCTCCGCTAGACGTCAAACGACAACTGAGTGTCGTGAATGCGCGCATTTCGAGTTTATTTCAAGTATAGCACGCCATTAACACGTCGTAACACGCTCGCTAGGGCCGTACATCGGCAGATTACGCCAGGCGTACCCGCCTCCGCTAGACGTCAAACGACAACTGAGTCTCGTGAATGCGCGCATTTCGAGTTTATTTCAAGTATACCACGCCATTAACACGTCGTAACACGCTCGCTAGGGCCGTGCACCGGCAGATTACGCCAGGCGTACCCGCCTCCGCGAGACGTCAAACGACACTAGTCGCGTGAATGCGCGCATTTCGAGTCTATTTCAAGTATAGCACGCGATGAACACGCCGTAACAAGCTCGCTAAGGCCGTGCGCCGTCAGATTACGGCAGGCGTACCCGCCTCCGCTAGACATCACACAACTACGTCGCGTGAATGCACGCATTTCGAGTCTATTTCAAGTATAGCACGCCATTAACACGTCGTAACACGCTCGCTATGGCCGTGCACCGGCAGATTACGCCAGGCGTACCCGCCTACTCGAGACGTCAAACAACAACTGAGTCGCGTGAATGCGCTCATTTCGAATTTATTTCAAGTATAGCATGCCATTAAAACGCCGTAACACGCTCGCTAGGGCCGTACACCGGCAGATTACGCCAGGCGTTCCCGGCTCCGCGAGACGTCAAACGACACTGGTCGCGTGAATGCGCGCATTTCAAGTCTATTTCAAGCATAGCACGCCATTAACACGTCGTAACACGCTCGCTAGGGCCGTGCACCGTCAGATTACGCCAGGCGTAGCCGCCTCCGCTAGACGTCAAACGACAACTGAGCCTCGTGAATGCGCGCATTTCGAGTTTATTTCAAGTATAGCATGCCATTAACACATCGTAACACGCTCGCTAGGGCCGTGCACCGTCAGATTACGCCAGGCGTAGCCGCCTCCGCTAGACGTCAGACGACAACTGAGTCTCGTGAATGCGCGCATTCCGAGTTTATTTCAAGTATAGCACACCATTAACACGTCGTAACACGCTCGCTAGGGTCGTACATCGCCAGATTACGCCAGGCGTACCCGCCTCCGCTAGACGTCAAACGACAACTGAGCCTCGTGAATGCGCGCATTTCGAGTTTATTTCAAGTATAGCACGCCATTAACACGTCGTAACACGCTCGCTAGGGCCGTGCACCGTCAGATTACGCCAGGCGTACCCGCCTTCGCTAGAAGTCAAACGACAACTGAGCCTCGTGAATGCGCGCATTTCGAGTTTATTTCATGTATAGCATGCCATTAACACGTCGTAACACGCTCGCTAGGGCCGCGCACCGTCAGATTACGCCAGGCATACCCGCCTCCTCTAGACGTTTAACGACAACTGAGTCTCGTGAATGCGCGCATTTCGAGTTTATTTCAAGTATAGCACACCATTACACGTCGTAACACGCTCGCTAGGGTCGTACATCGGCAGATTACGCCAGGCGTACCCGCCTCCGCTAGACGTCAAACGACAACTGAGTCTCGTGAATGCGCGCATTTCGAGTTTATTTCAAGTATAGCACACCATTAACACGTCGTAACACGCTCGCTAGGGCTGTACATCGGCAGATTACGCCAGGCGTATCCGCCTCCTCGAGACATCAAACGACAACTGGGTCGCGTGAATGTGCGCATTTCGAGTTTATTTCAAGTATAGCACGCCATTAACACGTCGTAACACGCTCGCTAGGGCTGTACATCGGCAGATTACGCCAGGCGTACCCGCCTCCGCGAGACGTCAAACGACAACTGAGTCGCGTGAATGCGCGCATTTCGAGCTTATCTCAAGTATAGCACGCCCTTAACCCGTCGTAACCCGCTCGCTAGGGCCGTACACCGGCAGATTACGCCAGGCGTATCCGCCTCCTCGAGACATCAAACGACAACTGGGTCGCTTGAATGTGCGCATTTTTGCAACGGCATCTTTCGTCCTTGGATGCATTAGACCCTCTCAAGATCCCCAACTCCGACGCCCTCGTTTCCTTCTTGAAGGAGAACAACCCGAGTGCCTGTGCAGCCTTCAGTATCGATGTCACAGACCTGTATTATAGCCTTCCACATGACTGCCTGTTAAAGCGTGTGAAAAGGTATATTACAGATGATAATGACGAAATGGCGTTCGTAACACGATGCGGGATGTCTGTGGAAAACTTCCTTGAATTGGTACGGTTTTATTTGCATTCCACTTTCATAGGATGGCAAGGCAAGCTATTTGCGCAGAAATCAGGAGTGTGCATCGGGTCCAGCGTCGCCCCTGTCTTAAGTGACATTTTTCTGTTGTACGTTGACAGGGATCTGGAAAAGAACCTGTCTGGCCTACATCTCAAGACTGTCAGATATGTCGATGACTATCTTATTTTTGTAGAACGTGGGCGTTTTCCGGCTCGAATGGTTGACATTCTAAAAGTGTTCAGGGAGTGTGGGTCGGGGTTACAGTTCACGTTTGAGGCACCAGTTAACGACGAACTGCAGTTTTTAGACGTGCGGCTGCATTTCGAGCAGAACCATGTTTGCTGGAAGTATAACCCGAGGTCATCAAAGACACTTCTTAATTCTCACTCCGGTCATTCCAAATTGGTAAAAAATAGCATTATCAGTTCCTGCTTGCGAAGTGCTTTGACCAAGTCCTGTCATCACACCATTCAAGATAGCTTCCAGACCCAGTTGTCTAGGGTTAAGTCTGCTGGATATCAAGACCAGATGATAGCAGGGGCGTGTTCTCGTTTAATTCAGTCATTAAAGCGTCTGGCCACTCCGCTTACGACAGACGTCCAGCCTGAAAAGAAGAAATTTGCCGTTTTGCCATATGTTCACCGCGTCTCCCACGGACTAAAGAACGTAGCAAGTAGGTACAAAGTTGGTGTGTTCCTTACAGCCCCCGTCAAGCTCAAACAGATATGTCCTGCCATTGAAAGTAAGAGAGAGGCCAAGGAGAAAAAAGAAGGATGTGGCGTTGCGCACAGGGATAAGTTTGTGGCCTGTAAAACATGTGTCGTATACAGTGTACCCCTTTCCTGTGGAGCGCGTTACATTGGTCAGACAGGGCGTTGCCTTAACAAGCGCCTACAAGAGCACAGGAACAACTTAAACAATGGTGATGACCTTTCGCATTTGGTCAAACATTGTCTAGAATGTAAAGTCATGAAAAGAAAAAGAAAAAATGCACTGCATTATTCAATCAAACCCGTGTGCTATACACCCACAGTGATCAGACGACACGAGAAGTTGTCGAGGCTTTTCACATCGCAGGGGATCAACTGAAGTGCGTCAGCAAACCTTCTGTGTTCCTTTGCGATAGGGAGATGAATTATCTCGGGAGCACCTGACGAATGTTGCGTTTCATGTTTTTAGTTTTTTTTTGTGTTGCTTTTTCCCTTTGATTGTTTCTTCATATAAGAAGGTTTCATTGAATAAACCTTTTAGTTGCGAGAACAGCGCTTGTCCTGTTTCCCTTCTTTTCTTGTCCCTTGTAGTTCGCGCTGTTCAAATCATGAATATCTACCAACTCGCCCAAATGAACGTTTTGCTAAACCATATTTCAAGTGTAGCACGCCATTAACACGTCGTAACACGCTCGCTACGGCCGTACACCGGCAGATTACGCCAGGCGTATCCGCCTCCGCGAGACGTTAAACGACAACTGGGTCGCGTGAATGTGCGCATTTCGAGTTTATTTCAAGTATAGCACGCCCTTAACCCGTCGTAACACGCTCGCTAGGGCCGTACACCGGCAGATTACGCCAGGCGTACCCGCCTCCGCGAGACGTCAAACGACAACTGGGTCGCGTGAATGTGCGCATTTCGAGTTTATTTCAAGTATAGCACGCCTTTAACCCGTCGTAACACGCTCGCTAGGGCCGTACACCGGCAGATTACGCCAGGCGTATCCGCCTCCTCGAGACATCAAACGACAACTGGGTCGCGTGAATGTGCGCATTTCGAGTTTATTTCAAGTTTAGCACGCCCTTAACCCGTCGTAACACGCTCGCTAGGGCCGTACACCGGCAGATTACGCCAGGCGTATCAGCCTCCTCGAGACATCAAACGACAACTGGGTCGCGTGAATGTGCGCATTTCGAGTTTATTTCAAGTATAGCACGCCATTAACACGTCGTAACACGCTCGCTAGGGCTGTACATCGGCAGATTACGCCAGGCGTACCCGCCTCCTCGAGATGTCAAACGACAATTGAGTCGCTTGAATGCGCGCATTTCGAGTTTATATGAAGTATAGCACGCCATTAACGCGTCGTAACACGCTCGCTAGGGCCGTGCACCGGCAGATTATGCCAGGCCTACCCGCCTCCGCGAGACATCAAACGACAACTGGGTCGCGTGAATGTGCGCATTTCGAGTTTATTTCAAGTTTAGCACGCCCTTAACCCGTCGTAACACGCTCGCTAGGGCCGTACACCGGCAGATTACGCCAGGCGTATCAGCCTCCTCGAGACATCAAACGACAACTGGGTCGCGTGAATGTGCGCATTTCGAGTTTATTTCAAGTATAGCACGCCATTAACACGTCGTAACACGCTCGCTAGGGCCGTGCACCGGCAGATTACGCCAGGCGTACCCGCCTCCGCGAGACATCAAACGACAACTGGGTCGCGTGAATGTGCGCATTTCGAGTTTATTTCAAGTATAGCACGCCATTAACACGTCGTAACACGCTCGCTAGGGCTGTACATTGGCAGATTACGCCAGGCGTACCCGCCTCCGCGAGACGTCAAACGACAACTGAGTCGCGTGAATGCGTGCATTTCGAGCTTATCTCAAGTATAGCACGCCCTTAATCCGTCGTAACACGCTCGCTAGGGCCGTAAACCGGCAGATTACGCCAGGCGTATCCGCCTCCTCGAGACATCAAACGACAACTGGGTCGCGTGAATGTGCGCATTTCGAGTTTATTTCAAGTATAGCACGCCATTAACACGTCGTAACACGCTCGCTAGGGCCGTGCACCGGCAGATTACGCCAGGCGTACCCGCCTCCTCGAGATGTCAAACGACAATTGAGTCGCGTGAATGCGCGCATTTCGAGTTTATATGAAGTATAGCACGCCATTAACACGTCGTAACACGCTCGCTAGGGCCGTGCACCGGCAGATTAGGCCAGGCGTACCCGCCTCCGCGAGACATCAAACGACAACTGGGTCGCGTGAATGTGCGCATTTCGAGTTTATTTCAAGTATAGCACGCCATTAACACGTCGTAACACGCTCGCTAGGGCTGTACATTGGCAGATTACGCCAGGCGTACCCGCGTCCGCAAGACGTCAAACGACAACTGAGTCGCGTGAATGCGCGCATTTCGAGCTAATCTCAAGTATAGCACGCCCTTAACCCGTCGTAACACGCTCGCTAGGGCCGTACACCGGCAGATTACGCCAGGCGTATCCGCCTCCACGAGACATCAAACGACAACTGAGTCGCGTGAATGCGCGCATTTCGAGCTTATCTCAAGTATAGCACGCCCTTAACCCGTCGTAACACGCTCGCTAGGGCCGTGCACCGGCAGATTACGCCAGGTGTACCCGGCTCCGCGAGACGTCAAACGACACTGGTCGCGTGAATGCGCGCATTTCAAGTCTATTTCAAGCATAGCACGCCATTAACACGTCGTAACACGCTCGCTAGGGCCGTGCACCGTCAGATTACGCCAGGCGTAGCCGCCTCCGCTAGACGTCAAACGACAACTGAGCCTCGTGAATGCGCGCATTTCGAGTTTATATGAAGTATAGCATGCCATTAAAACGCCGTAACACGCTCGCTAGGGCCGTACACCGGCAGATTACGCCAGGCGTTCCCGGCTCCGCGAGACGTCAAACGACACTGGTCGCGTGAATGCGCGCATTTCAAGTCTATTTCAAGCATAGCACGCCATTAACACGTCGTAACACGCTCGCTAGGGCCGTGCACCGTCAGATTACGCCAGGCGTAGCCGCCTCCGCTAGTCGTCAGACGACAACTGAGTCTCGTGAATGCGCGCATTCCGAGTTTATTTCAAGTATAGCACACCATTAACACGTCGTAACACGCTCGCTAGGGTCGTACATCGGCAGATTACGCCAGGCGTACCCGCCTCCGCTAGACGTCAAACGACAACTGAGCCTCGTGAATGCGCGCATTTCGAGTTTATTTCAAGTATAGCATGCCATTAACACGTCGTAACACGCTCGCTAGGGCCGTGCACCGTCAGATTACGCCAGGCGTAGCCGCCTCCGCTAGACGTCAAACGACAACTTAGTCTCGTGAATGCGCGCATTTCGAGTTTATTTCAAGTATAGCACGCCATTAACACGTCGTAACATGCTCGCTAGGGCCGTGCACCGGCAAATTACGCCAGGCGTACCCGCCTTCGCTAGAAGTCAAACGACAACTGAGCCTCGTGAATGCGCGCATTTCGAGTTTATTTCATGTATAGCATGCCATTAACACGTCGTAACACGCTCGCTAGGGCCGTGCACCGTCAGATTACGCCAGGCATACCCGCCTCCTCTAGACGTTTAACGACAACTGAGTCTCGTGAATGCGCGCATTTCGAGTTTATTTCAAGTATAGCACACCATTACACGTCGTAACACGCTCGCTAGGGTCGTACATCGGCAGATTACGCCAGGCGTACCCGCCTCCGCTAGACGTCAAACGACAACTGAGTCTCGTGAATGCGCGCATTTCGAGTTTATTTCAAGTATAGCACACCATTAACACGTCGTAACACGCTCGCTAGGGCTGTACATCGGCAGATTACGCCAGGCGTATCCGCCTCCTCGAGACATCAAACGACAACTGGGTCGCGTGAATGTGCGCATTTCGAGCTTATCTCAAGTATAGCACGCCCTTAACCCGTCGTAACCCGCTCGCTAGGGCCGTACACCGGCAGATTACGCCAGGCGTATCCGCCTCCTCGAGACATCAAACGACAACTGGGTCGCTTGAATGTGCGCATTTCGAGTTTATTTCAAGTGTAGCACGCCATTAACACGTCGTAACACGCTCGCTACGGCCGTACACCGGCAGATTACGCCAGGCGTATCCGCCTCCGCGAGACGTTAAACGACAACTGGGTCGCGTGAATGTGCGCATTTCGAGTTTATTTCAAGTATAGCACGCCCTTAACCCGTCGTAACACGCTCGCTAGGGCCGTACACCGGCAGATTACGCCAGGCGTACCCGCCTCCGCGAGACGTCAAACGACAACTGGGTCGCGTGAATGTGCGCATTTCGAGTTTATTTCAAGTATAGCACGCCTTTAACCCGTCGTAACACGCTCGCTAGGGCCGTACACCGGCAGATTACGCCAGGCGTATCCGCCTCCTCGAGACATCAAACGACAACTGGGTCGCGTGAATGTGCACATTTCGAGTTTATTTCAAGTATAGCACGCCATTAACACGTCGTAACACGCTCGCTAGGGCCGTACACCGGCAGATTACGCCAGGCGTATCCACCTCCGCGAGACGTCAAACGACAACTGGGTCGCGTGAATGTGCGCATTTCGAGTTTATTTCAAGTTTAGCACGCCCTTAACCCGTCGTAACACGCTCGCTAGGGCCGTACACCGGCAGATTACGCCAGGCGTATCAGCCTCCTCGAGACATCAAACGACAACTGGGTCGCGTGAATGTGCGCATTTCGAGTTTATTTCAAGTATAGCACGCCATTAACACGTCGTAACACGCTCGCTAGGGCTGTACATCGGCAGATTACGCCAGGCATACCCGCCTTCTCGAGATGTCAAACGACAATTGAGTCGCTTGAATGCGCGCATTTCGAGTTTATATGAAGTATAGCACGCCATTAACGCGTCGTAACACGCTCGCTAGGGCCGTGCACCGGCAGATTATGCCAGGCGTATCCGCCTCCGCGAGACATCAAACGACAACTGGGTCGCGTGAATGTGCGCATTTCGAGTTTATTTCAAGTTTAGCACGCCCTTAACCCGTCGTAACACGCTCGCTAGGGCCGTACACCGGCAGATTACGCCAGGCGTATCAGCCTCCTCGAGACATCAAACGACAACTGGGTCGCGTGAATGTGCGCATTTCGAGTTTATTTCAAGTATAGCACGCCATTAACACGTCGTAACACGCTCGCTAGGGCCGTGCACCGACAGATTACGCCAGGCGTACCCGCCTCCGCGAGACATCAAACGACAACTGGGTCGCGTGAATGTGCGCATTTCGAGTTTATTTCAAGTATAGCACGCCATTAACACGTCGTAACACGCTCGCTAGGGCCGTGCACCGGCAGATTACGCCAGGCGTACCCGCCTCCGCGAGACATCAAACGACAACTGGGTCGCGTGAATGTGCGCATTTCGAGTTTATATGAAGTATAGCACGCCATTAACGCGTCGTAACACGCTCGCTAGGGCCGTGCACCGGCAGATTATGCCAGGCGTACCCGCCTCCGCGAGACATCAAACGACAACTGGGTCGCGTGAATGTGCGCATTTCGAGTTTATTTCAAGTTTAGCACGCCCTTAACCCGTCGTAACACGCTCGCTAGGGCCGTACACCGGCAGATTACGCCAGGCGTATCAGCCTCCTCGAGACATCAAACGACAACTGGGTCGCGTGAATGTGCGCATTTCGAGTTTATTTCAAGTATAGCACGCCATTAACACGTCGTAACACGCTCGCTAGGGCCGTGCACCGGCAGATTACGCCAGGCGTACCCGCCTCCGCGAGACATCAAACGACAACTGGGTCGCGTGAATGTGCGCATTTCGAGTTTATTTCAAGTATAGCACGCCATTAACACGTCGTAACACGCTCGCTAGGGCTGTAGATTGGCAGATTACGCCAGGCGTACCCGCCTCCGCGAGACGTCAAACGACAACTGAGTCGCGTGAATGCGTGCATTTCGAGCTTATCTCAAGTATAGCACGCCCTTAATCCGTCGTAACACGCTCGCTAGGGCCGTAAACCGGCAGATTACGCCAGGCGTATCCGCCTCCTCGAGACATCAAACGACAACTGGGTCGCGTGAATGTGCGCATTTCGAGTTTATTTCAAGTATAGCACGCCATTAACACGTCGTAACACGCTCGCTAGGGCCGTGCACCGGCAGATTACGCCAGGCGTACCCGCCTCCTCGAGATGTCAAACGACAATTGAGTCGCGTGAATGCGCGCATTTCGAGTTTATATGAAGTATAGCACGCCATTAACACGTCGTAACACGCTCGCTAGGGCCGTGCACCGGCAGATTAGGCCAGGCGTACCCGCCTCCGCGAGACATCAAACGACAACTGGGTCGCGTGAATGTGCGCATTTCGAGTTTATTTCAAGTATAGCACGCCATTAACACGTCGTAACACGCTCGCTAGGGCTGTACATTGGCAGATTACGCCAGGCGTACCCGCGTCCGCAAGACGTCAAACGACAACTGAGTCGCGTGAATGCGCGCATTTCGAGTTTATATGAAGTATAGCACGCTATTAACACGTCGTAACACGCTCGCTAGGGCCGTGCACCGGCAGATTACGCCAGGCGTACCCGCCTCCGCGAGATGTCAAACGACAACTGAGTCTCGTGAATGCGCGCATTTCGAGTTTATTTCAAGTATACCACGCCATTAACACGTCGTAACACGCTCGCTAGGGCCGTGCACCGGCAGATTACGCCAGGCGTACCCGCCTCCGCGAGACGTCAAACGACACTAGTCGCGTGAATGCGCGCATTTCGAGTCTATTTCAAGTATAGCACGCGATGAACACGCCGTAACAAGCTCGCTAAGGCCGTGCACCGTCAGATTACGGCAGGCGTACCCGCCTCCGCTAGACATCACACAACTACGTCGCGTGAATGCACGCATTTCGAGTCTATTTCAAGTATAGCACGCCATTAACACGTCGTAACACGCTCGCTATGGCCGTGCACCGGCAGATTACGCCAGGCGTACCCGCCTACTCGAGACGTCAAACAACAACTGAGTCGCGTGAATGCGCTCATTTCGAATTTATTTCAAGTATAGCATGCCATTAAAACGCCGTAACACGCTCGCTAGGGCCGTACACCGGCAGATTACGCCAGGCGTTCCCGGCTCCGCGAGACGTCAAACGACACTGGTCGCGTGAATGCGCGCATTTCAAGTCTATTTCAAGCATAGCACGCCATTAACACGTCGTAACACGCTCGCTAGGGCCGTGCACCGTCAGATTACGCCAGGCGTAGCCGCCTCCGCTAGACGTCAAACGACAACTGAGCCTCGTGAATGCGCGCATTTCGAGTTTATTTCAAGTATAGCATGCCATTAACACGTCGTAACACGCTCGCTAGGGCCGTGCACCGTCAGATTACGCCAGGCGTAGCCGCCTCCGCTAGACGTCAAACGACAACTGAGTCTCGTGAATGCGCGCATTCCGAGTTTATTTCAAGTATAGCACACCATTAACACGTCGTAACACGCTCGCTAGGGTCGTACATCGGCAGATTACGCCAGGCGTACCCGCCTCCGCTAGACGTCAAACGACAACTGAGCCTCGTGAATGCGCGCATTTCGAGTTTATTTCAAGTATAGCATGCCATTAACACGTCGTAACACGCTCGCTAGGGCCGTGCACCGTCAGATTACGCCAGGCGTAGCCGCCTCCGCTAGACGTCAAACGACAACTTAGTCTCGTGAATGCGCGCATTTCGAGTTTATTTCAAGTATAGCACGCCATTAACACGTCGTAACATGCTCGCTAGGGCCGTGCACCGGCAAATTACGCCAGGCGTACCCGCCTTCGCTAGAAGTCAAACGACAACTGAGCCTCGTGAATGCGCGCATTTCGAGTTTATTTCATGTATAGCATGCCATTAACACGTCGTACCACGCTCGCTAGGGCCGTGCACCGTCAGATTACGCCAGGCATACCCGCCTCCTCTAGACGTTTAACGACAACTGAGTCTCGTGAATGCGCGCTATTCGAGTTTATTTCAAGTATAGCACACCATTAACACGTCGTAACACGCTCGCTAGGGTCGTACATCGGCAGATTACGCCAGGCGTACCCGCCTCCGCTAGACGTCAAACGACAACTGAGTCTCGTGAATGCGCGCATTTCGAGTTTATTTCAAGTATAGCACACCATTAACACGTCGTAACACGCTCGCTAGGGCTGTACATCGGCAGATTACGCCAGGCGTATCCGCCTCCTCGAGACATCAAACGACAACTGGGTCGCGTGAATGTGCGCATTTCGAGTTTATTTCAAGTATAGCACGCCATTAACACGTCGTAACACGCTCGCTAGGGCTGTACATCGGCAGATTACGCCAGGCGTACCCGCCTCCGCGAGACGTCAAACGACAACTAAGTCGCGTGAATGCGCGCATTTCGAGCTTATCTCAAGTATAGCACGCCCTTAACCCGTCGTAACCCGCTCGCTAGGGCCGTACACCGGCAGATTACGCCAGGCGTATCCGCCTCCTCGAGACATCAAACGACAACTGGGTCGCTTGAATGTGCGCATTTCGAGTTTATTTCAAGTATAGCACGCCATTAACACGTCGTAACACGCTCGCTACGGCCGTACACCGGCAGATTACGCCAGGCGTATCCGCCTCCGCGAGACGTCAAACGACAACTGGGTCGCGTGAATGTGCGCATTTCGAGTTTATTTCAAGTATAGCACGCCCTTATCCCGTCGTAACACGCTCGCTAGGGCCGTACACCGGCAGATTACGCCAGGCGTACCCGCCTCCGCGAGACGTCAAACGACAACTGGGTCGCGTGAATGTGCGCATTTCGAGTTTATTTCAAGTATAGCACGCCCTTAACCCGTCGTAACACGCTCGCTAGGGCCGTACACCGGCAGATTACGCCAGGCGTATCCGCCTCCTCGAGACATCAAACGACAACTGGGTCGCGTGAATGTGCGCATTTCGAGTTTATTTCAAGTATAGCACGCCATTAACACGTCGTAACACGCTCGCTAGGGCCGTACACCGGCAGATTACGCCAGGCGTATCCGCCTCCGCGAGACGTCAAACGACAACTGGGTCGCGTGAATGTGCGCATTTCGAGTTTATTTCAAGTTTAGCACGCCCTTAACCCGTCGTAACACGCTCGCTAGGGCCGTACACCGGCAGATTACGCCAGGCGTATCAGCCTCCTCGAGACATCAAACGACAACTGGGTCGCGTGAATGTGCGCATTTCGAGTTTATTTCAAGTATAGCACGCCATTAACACGTCGTAACACGCTCGCTAGGGCTGTACATCGGCAGATTACGCCAGGCGTACCCGCCTCCTCGAGATGTCAAACGACAATTGAGTCGCGTGAATGCGCGCATTTCGAGTTTATATGAAGTATAGCACGCCATTAACGCGTCGTAACACGCTCGCTAGGGCCGTGCACCGGCAGATTATGCCAGGCGTACCCGCCTCCGCGAGACATCAAACGACAACTGGGTCGCGTGAATGTGCGCATTTCGAGTTTATTTCAAGTATAGCACGCCATTAACACGTCGTAACACGCTCGCTAGGGCTGTACATTGGCAGATTACGCCAGGCGTACCCGCCTCCGCAAGACGTCAAACGACAACTGAGTCGCGTGAATGCGCGCATTTCGAGCTTATCTCAAGTATAGCACGCCCTTAACCCGTCGTAACACGCTCGCTAGGGCCGTACACCGGCAGATTACGCCAGGCGTATCCGCCTCCTCGAGACATCAAACGACAACTGAGTCGCGTGAATGCGCGCATTTCGAGCTTATCTCAAGTATAGCACGCCCTTAACCCGTCGTAACACGCTCGCTAGGGCCGTGCACCGGCAGATTACGCCAGGCGTACCCGCCTCCTCGAGCTGTCAAACGACAATTGAGTCGCGTGAATGCGCGCATTTCGAGTTTATATGAAGTATAGCACGCTATTAACACGTCGTAACACGCTCGCTAGGGCCGTGCACCGGCAGATTATGCCAGGCGTACCCGCCTCCGCGAGACGTCAAACGACAACTGATTCTCGTGAATGCGCGCATTTCGAGTTTATTTCAAGTATAGCACGCCATTAACACGTCGTAACACGCTCGCTAGGGCCGTACACCGGCAGATTACGTCAGGCGTACCCGCCTCCGCGAGACGTCAAACGACAACTGAGTGGCGTGAATGCGCGCATTTCGAGTTTATTTCAAGTATAGCACGCCTTAACACGTCTTAACACGTTTGCTAGGGCGGTGAACCGGCAGATTACGCCAGGCGTACCCACCTCCGCGAGACGTCACACGACAACTGAGTCGCGTGAATGCGCGCATTTCGAGTTTATTTCAAGTATAGCACGCCATTAACATGTAACACGCTCGCTAGGGCCCTACACCGGCAGATTACTCCAGGCGTATCCGCCTCCTCGAGACATCAAACGACAACTGGGTCGCGTGAATGCGCGCATTTCGAGTTTATTTCAAGTATAGCACGCCATTAACACGTCGTAACACGCTCGCTAGTACCGTACACCGGCAGATTACGCCAGGCGTACCCGCCTCCGCGAGGCGTCAAACGACAACCGTGTCGCGTGAATATGAAAGGAATCATTGTTTTCAGTCGCTGCTACAGCCATGTAGACGAATATGCATATTTTTCAATGATGCTGGGACGACATTTCAGCATCACGCGAAGCATGCCCCTGGCCACAGGCTGAATTTCAGTTTCGGCTTGCTGTTCTTGCTTTTTTTAAAATGGGTTCACTAAATAACTTGAAAATGTTTTTTTTTGTGTAGAGTGGACTCCAAAGATGTGATGCTACTGTCAACTTGAAATTTTGATAAACCTCAGGAGTAGCACTCACTTTAACAGTCCTTGAGGTATTACTGCTAGTCAGACCTCAGAACTTCACTAAGCTCTTTTTTTCTTATTCTATTGAGTAGTCCTTCATAAATCCTGGCCTTATGTTCCAGTTATTGCAAGTCCTTTATCTTCGTTGTATGCTGTTCGGTGTTTTGACGATTTGTAAAAAAATGGGATTTGGTGGGATTTTCTTTCACTCGGAGCATAAAGTGCTTCATTGACCTCTGTTACACAAAGGGGTGCAATTCTTTCAAGACATATCACATGCTAGTACCTCCGTGTGCAGATGTTTACGCTCACTGCCCGCTTGGTGGGTGTGCTACATTGTAGTTTTGTCTAGGCACAATATTTGGCTGAAAAGGGTTAGGGCTTATTGCTTTCTTAGTAAGCAGAACAAATATTTGTCACGAACTTGTGTTAAGGAAAGCTATCTCCTGGCATTAGGCCTGAATAAAGTTTCGGCATTACAAAGAAAGCTAAAGGTGCAGCGGGTTAGGCAATATTTTTGGTATCTTTGTGTAAACAAAGTTAAAGCTGACAAATTTTCCCTTATTGGTTAATAGGTGCTTGGCATTGCTAAGCGAGTATCTCTGTGTCTCAATACTAGATAGCGATCATGCTTAGTGCATTGTTTCTGTTAATTGTCCACCCTCATCAGTACATTGAACAGGCTAATGAGACACATATTTGAATTTGCTTCACTTCTTCCAGAGCAGTAATAATACATTTAGCTTCAAGTATGTTACTTCTTACAACACAACCTTGCAAAATTGACGGCTTTCTCAAAACAGTTTTCTCGGTGGCAGATGGTTCAGTCTAGTGTCCATAAATATTGGTTCGCAATTAAGCTGTGCACCTGTGCGTAGCGCGCGAGTTTGTGTTGAAGTGGCATAGAAAAATAGACTGCTAGAGGACATCACAACTCAGACTGTTTTTGTGGCGAGAGACTAGAGGCCATGCTGTGTTGCTCCTTTAGCAGCATTGTGCATGGATGCTTCCCTGCTGCGGTGTGGTCACTGAGCAAGGCAACCAGACTGGGAGCACATGCAGAAACTGGTTTAGCCTTCATACTGACATAGCTGCTTATTAGCCACAGAACGATGTACAGAAAGGAACCCTTATGGAGGACTAGAAGTAAACTTCTGAAGGCAGTGCATTTAATAACACTGGCAGCTCTAGCAAGTGGCAAGCAACAAAAAAAGTGTTCCCTTTAACACGTTGTACAAAGGTTTATGGCATGCACACTTAGCTGTCATCAAGCCCTTCTTTTTTTGCTTACCTTGTTCTGCATACTCGGGGATTTTCTCCTGCAGCCTCATGAGTGGTTTCGAAACTGTGCCATAATGTGTCTCCCGCCAGGCCTCGTACATATAATAAACAGTCCTTTTTGTTGGGTTCAGTGCACCACTGGCAAGTCTGCGCCTGTCTTCTGCGGTTGTTCTGTCTCTTGGCGCTTCTATGCTTGGCCATACCAATGGGAATGTTTGCTCTGCCGTTCAAAATTATCTACTAGAATCAAAACGTCTACCTTCATGAGCTTTCGTCCTGCCCATCCCATTATCAGCTTCTGTATTTCGGTTTTTACAACCACTTATAGTAATCCCTACCCTTTCTTTGCCTAAATTTTAGTTTGTATGACCCCCCTAACCTCCTGCAACCACCTCAGCTACGAAAACTGTGCAATCAAAATTTTGGTAGGTCATCCCATGCTTGCCACATGCAAGTGGTCATTTAAATAGTCACCGCCTGGTTATGGCCAATCCCCCTTGTGGGTATGTGCCATTGTGGGAGGTCAACAACAACAACAACAACAAGTTTCAGCAGGCTTCCAGTGTCGCCTTCAAGACACAAAGACCCTTCGTGCAGGCGTATCGCATCAGCCGGAGTAAGTCCATCAGCGAAGTACTGATGAAAAAGTTGTTTTGTTTCCTCACTGCATCGCAGAAGGCGGAGAGCGGCTGCACTCTCCGTTGCATGATTGTGCTGGGTGTGCAACTTGATCAATGCACATAGCGGAGGGTTTCTTCGGAGATACGCATCATTCTTTTGGGTGTTGTAGTTGACTTTTTTATCTTTATATCGATCATTGCATCGCAGTTTGTTGTGCATTTGGTGTTTTTTTTTGTTGAGGCAGTGGAGGTGGCACCTCCAAACTTTGCGACAAACCATTCTGCAAAGGACACATGTTCATTCTATAAAACACCACTTTCTTCAATTTTCTAATCTGCACATTGATATACTTCAAACTAATGTTAGGTGTGCATATTTCGCTACCATTGTTAAAAACTTCTATAAAGCACCACTTTTTTCAATTTTCTAATGTGTGCATTGATATACTTTAGACAAACTAATGCTGGTGTGCATATTTCGCTACCATTGTTAAAAACTCCATCGTGCAAACTGCTGGCCTTTTTTTTGCATGTATCCTGCCACAGAATATAACTACAAATCATTACTCATGGGCAAATTCCAGCCTGCAACAAATTTACGCTAACTGCCGTGTTATAATTAATTTGTTTCTGAAACAGCACTTTCGTTCCAGGTAAGGTAGCTTTCCCGCATCGCATGTTAACCGTGATTTCGTGTCGCGAGAATTGTTAACAAAAACTAATTGAAGTTATGTAATGCAGCACTTGAGATGCTATTCGACGAAGATGGGGAAATATTGTGGGAAAGGTAGCTTGTGGTTGTGCACTGCTGCTGTTTAGACCATATTTTGCGACGTGAAGCTTGCTTTCCTGCAAAGCTAAGGCTCGTCCACAAATGTGCAGTGTATACAAACTACCTTGCAGTTCAATTCCCCCTTCCCGGTGGTGGTAATTAAAGTGCGTGACAATTTTTTACCTTGAAGGATTTTCATGAACTGCTAACGAGAAAAATTTTTTTTAATGCGTTTGCGGGCGACCCGGATCATAATCGCACAATAATGTATGTGCCGAAAGCGCGGAGTAAACAATTCAGACCTACTTTTGACATTTGCCCTCCTTTTGGGCGCTGCAGATGATCCATGATGTATTCGTAACAGCGCTGTAACTTTTCACCCACTCCGAGGCCCCTTCTTCACTGGGAATGTCGCTTCGTAAAACGACAGTATGTGCTGTCGAAGCAGCAACATCCCGGAGGCATTGCCAACCGAAGCCAAGGCCCTCCTCGGGAGGAGCAAGCATGGTTTCGTTGTTGAACTTTTTTTCCAGACTCAACTTGAATCAACGTCAGCGAGCTCCCGCAACTCGGAAGGAAATCGAGCACGGCGAAACCGCGCACGTATGCAGACGAAAAAGACAGCCACTGAAAATACAGTGAGGAGGGTGGAAAGCAGATATTCTCGATTCTTTCCACAAGCACGCGCCAGAAGCTGGGTCGTCGTCCCCCCTCCATTTCTCGGGAGAGGTCGTCTCTGTGGGAAGTAGTGATTTACTGAGAGGCGTGACGCCCGCGCTTAGGGTGCCTCGATGCCAGCTACCCGCGCTATTCCTTCCGGCGCCGACTGATCCCCTGCTGACCGGCCGTACACGAGCGGTAGAACACTGACAGTGCATCGCGCGTTTCGGACGCTGCTCAAAGCCGTGGGAAAATTGGGGAAGAACCCCGAACTGCCTTGTCAGAGCCGCCGGGGGCCGACGACCTTTTCTCGCTGCAGAAGTTATTTTTGCTGTCAGCGGAGACGGCAAAGCCTATGCGTGGAAGCTTCTATGGGGCATCAATGGAATGCACATGCAGCAAGCTGCGTACGCGGAACCACGCGCCCGGCATGCTCCAGGAGGTGCGGGGTCCACAGTGTTCAGGCCGGTGAGCCCTGGGCTCCGTCCACTTGTACATACGGTGCCATTGCACTGCTATTAGTTCAAATTGGGTGATAGCTGGTTTAGTAAAGCTCTGCCCAATTATCGAATGGGTTAAAACCCGCTGCAAACGAAGACTTAGGAGGAGCGCGCCGAGTCTCAGTCTCGACCGCTTTTAAACAGCCTTTTCGTTAAACTGCATTATTCTCACTGCATTGTATTTCAATCCCGTCTTTAATAAATACATTTTGTCTTGAGAAGTTGGAATTGCTGCCCCAACCGGCAACGTGCCGCCAGACGAGCGGACGAAGGCCTGAAGGCTCTTCGTACTGCTAACTGCCGTGTATATTCGATCACCAGCTAGCGTGCCGCCATCATTCACCGCTCACGACGTTCAACCGATCGACCAGCCCAATCCGGCCATCCCATCAAAGAAGGATTCGGAAAGTTTAACTGGTGCCGTGACCAGGATTGATTGGAACTTCTCAACTCATCCCATACGTGAAAGGCGGGACATGGCCGCTTGATGCAAAGCGCGATTTTCTTTGCATCAAGCGGTCGTCTAACCCGCGCAGGAGGCTTCTATTCGAGTCGTGGCGCATCCAACGGACATGGAAGAATGAATCGCTCCCTGGGGACACTTCCCTCTTCCTAAATCCATGGTTTGCGGCCACTGACCCGAGGTCTTCCACACAAGCGCAAAGAATGGGCCTTTTTCACGTTGCGAGAGCGACCCTAGCGGCGGCCGCCGAATCACAACTGGTGGTTCGGTCAGTCGGTTCGCGTCACGCGGTCAGCAGTAGTCAGTTTGGTCGGTTGATCATTTGCTGAAGTTTTCGCACTCATCCGAACGTCGGTATTGTGTTTCATTATGCTTTTGCCTTTATTGCTGTGAACATTTTCTTTCTGTTGAGCTGACAATGTTTTCGCCGATGGATTTTGCGCAATTTTCGGACGCGAGCAAGCAGTGGACGAACGATCTGACCTTTGTGCCGCCGGTTAGTGAGAATGCGATTGACGTGCACTTTGGCGCACAGAACCGGCAACTGCGGAAAGAATGGGCTTTCAAAGAGGCCAAATACATTCGCCGCATTGCATGTTGCGTTAATCAGCACTCGTCCGAGGGCGATCTGCTGATACGGAGAGAGCGGGCGACAGAGCCGACGCGGCTATCATTCTTCAGTTCGAAGGTCGATGGCACGTAATCCGGATGGTCCAAGAAACGAGAGGGCATCCCTGCAAAAAATAAAACGTAAGGGGAATGCTCGTCAACCTGACCTTTTTCAGAGTTGTGCACCTTCTTCACTCTAATCACTGCAGTTTCAGGAATATAACAAACGGGAAGCAAATGTATTGAAAGCCCGGTCGTGATACAAAGTCGGGCGTGCTCTTTGTTTGATAACAAGGCTGAGCCATGGCTGTTGATGATGCGCAAACGATCTCACAGCATGATACAGCGCTGTGGAGGCACCGAGGCGCTTACTGACTGGCGTATTCGGCTGGCTGGTGAGTGAATGCACGAGAGTTCTGCTGAGGAATCCGTCAACTCGCATTCGCATAGCCCCTGCACTGAGATGGTCTGAAAAGGGCACAGTCCGCTGCAGCAAAATATGTCGAGGCGACTGCTTTCGCAGGAGAGTTGCTCCTAAGCGAAAGGTATCTGGCATTCTCGAGCCAACGTCGTCGTTTCCGCGAACATTGTGGTCGCGCACTCCCCTCGAGACCGGCTGTGCCACGGCGCGCGCACGTTCCCGTAGGCGTACTACATTCCTTTAACCTTTCACCCTATCTTTTAGGCTCCCTTCTGCTCGGATGCGGCACTGATATTATAGGTAATGAAAGAACGGCGCTATCGAGTCACGGACGGCGAAAGCCAAAGACGCACACAAACGCTGTCCTTGCCTCGTCGCCTTCCGTGTCTCGTTCGCGAAGATCTTTTCTATATAAGCCAACCAGCCCGACAAGTTCTACTGAAGTTATTATTATGCCCGGGGTGCTAGCAGACGGTCCCGCGCAGTTTCCGCTTATTTTTTCATGCAGCTACTTCTTCTACGCTAGCAAATGGACAACAGAGGCGTCGCACATTGCGCTTCGCGCTACAGCTTCTTAGAAAATAGAGTGCAAGAAAAAAGAAAAGGAGTTCTTACCTGACACAAAGTCGTCGCTGCAGACACGCGAGTTGGCTGTTGGCTGTCACGCAGATCCATCAACATTCACACGGCACGTTGTCTGCGCCCACTTGGCTCTTTTGGCTTCATGGAGTGATGCCGCAGGGAGTCTAAAAAATCTTGCATTTACTGGCTTTTTGCTAAAATAAAAGCATACCACGGCAGCGCATCGCTGAGGTACCTCGCCAGTGATTTCAGCAGACACGCAAAACTCAGAGTTGGCGACAGCTACGCAGCAGCGAAGCGCCGCTCGCGCGAACCAACCAGCCGCACCGCTCCAACCGCTCAACTGGCCGACGAACCACCAAAAAACATGGCGGTCGCGCGCTTCCCGCAGTGCACTGCAAGCGCATGCGCAGAGTGCCACCATGAAAAAGGCCCATTCTAGAGGCCCGTGTGCTGTGCGATGTCAGTGCACGTTAAAGAACCCCAGGTGGTCGAAATTATTCCGGAGCCCTCCACTACGGCGGTATGCTACCCTACACGTGGGAAGGGGAACGGAGGGAGAGGGGGGATGGTTGGAAATTTTGATGTCAGGTGGGCTCTACCTGAGGGATCAGGGGATCTCATTAACACATAAATGTAGATATTATGGGCAATGAGCCTGCAGCCTTCACGAGTGCATCGAAAACGTGCTACAAGGTACGTAATGCTTTCGGAAATGGAAGCACATGAACGTGAAAATATGAAACGTCATTTTCATTGACATTTACTTTTAAAAACGGCGATACCTGGCAGTCAGCTTTGGCAGGGGCTACCGGGCGGCACGTTTAAACAAAAATTGCCGGAAAATTTTTCTCGTTTTAAACTGTACCTATCCAGGCAGTCGTTCGTTAACAGTTGGCAAGTGCTTTAAAGAAAAAAATTACAAAATATGCTGCGTCATTTCGACGCTATCGCTTTTAAAACGTCACAATAAATGTGTGTTGCGAATGCGGGCATGCTCCCGACAGGCACTCCAACAGCAGGGTGTTGCACCAAGTTCTCAAGGAGTCCGATGTGCTGCAGCGTGTACTACATTTACTCGTTAATGTTAGCAATCGTTCAAATTAGTCAACACACCCATACGTGAAAAGTTCAGAAACAGCGCGACCGAAAGCGAAACGCACTTGACAGCGTAAATACCTCTAAAACGCCCCGTATGTTTGTAAGTAAACATTGGTTTCTTACTCTTTTCACCTTTGTTTTAAAAAAAAAGTGCCCTAGCAATAGAAAAAGTAGCTTATTTGTCAACAGAAAGTGCCAATAATGCAGACGTGCAGACGCGGCACAAACAAAAGCGGTAGATGACGCGTTAAGCGCAGCCGATGTAGGCGGCGGATTGCTGTTGAGAAGTTTTAATGCAGTAGACCATTTTATTAACAGTGCATTTCAGTTTGTGCAATATGTGGTATGCTCGAACAAACGTAAGCAGCGTAATTGTTTTGTTTTGCTTGTGTTTTGTGTTTAGTGACGTCACCGGAACTTCCGCTGCTGCATCTTTGGGTCTTTGGAAACGCGCGGCATCCGAGGCGTCCGAGGGTCCGAGGTTCCGTTTAACGAGAGTCTACGTATACTGTGTACAAAAACGTGCTCAAGGCTATCGATTCGCTGCGGGAAACGAACAAGGCGGTCTGATGGCATTGAGTCTTTCGGAGACTGGCGGCACTGGGGTATTCGGCCATTCCAGCAACTATAGGTGCCGCGACGGCAGTTCAACTTGGCGGACGAGACGGTGATGGAGCGATGTTGCAAGCGTCCGCGTCTCGCGCAGCAAAGCGCGTCAGGCTCTGTTGTTTCGTTGCAGAGTGTTGTTTCGTTGCTCTCACTAAAGAGACGCGAAGGTGCGTAATCGAAGGTGAATCGACGTTCAACGCCGGCCTCATCGTATGCTGCGGCATCAAGAAAGTTACAGACACCGTGGTCAATGTTGAATCGCTCTGCCTTCAGACAAGTGCCATGAAAGGTCCGCCGCACTGTGTGAACGTCGCAGTATGTAAGGATACAGGCTCCGTAAAGGTGAGTATGCTGCACGAAACCACGTGTTTGTATTCATTCCATGTATCAGTATTCACTCCATGTATTTGTATTCATGTAACATTCAGTACACGCGACCGAATGTCTGCAATAAATTCGTTTGTAAATTTTTACGCGCTCCTGCTCCTAGTAGACCGCGTGTGCAAAAATGAATGAATGAGTGATCTGTTTATTTAGAAAGGGAGGCTCAAGGCCGTTTGTTGGGGGAAAATAAAGCGGCTGTGACTTGCAGCGGTTTGAAAAACTCGCCGTCGCGATGGCTCAGTGGTGATAGTCCTCGGTGGCCGACCCGAAAGACGCGGGTACAATCCCGGCCACGGCGGTCGTATTACGATGGAGTCGAAATGCCCATGTACTGTACGAAGACAGTGTAAAAGAACCCCAAATGGTCTAAATTACCGAACCCTTACACTACGGCGTCTCATAGCCTGAACCGCTTTGGGACGATGCTTCAGTTTGATGTGCCTGTCACGAAGTAATTTTAAAGAAAAATTTGAACACTAGCCAGTGATGCAGAAGCTCCAGCCATAAATTTACACTGTGACTTCATCTGGTGTCTCCAATGTATTTCGTTTTTAGGGAACATGCACATGCCAGGCAGGACTCTCCGGACAATGCAAACATTTTTTTGCCACCCTGATTTACTTGAACCAATATTTTGTTTTGGTCCATCGTTTTGGAATTTCGTGCAGTACAGTATGCCTTCCTCACATACGATGCTTCAATTTGATTTGCCTGTCACGAAGTATTTTTTAAAACTTGAGCAGTGAACACTAGCCAGTGATGTAGAAGCTCCATCTATAAATTTACCACAAGCAAAAAAATAGCAAAGCTCAATGATTACCTTATTAATAATATAATTTTGTCTGAGTGTTATCTTAACGCGTATCAGTCACAAGTATGTCTTAAGTGTTTAAGCTGTTCTGATTTGGTGGTCTGTTAGTAATAAGGGCTTGTCTACATAAAAAAATAGTAACACGAGGCTGAAAAACTCAGTTCTGTTTATCCTTTTATTTTCCATGTTCAGGGCAAGCAAAGACAGCCTGCATTTACTGTCTTGCACAGATGTTCAGCAGCAGTGGGGTCGTATTGCCACATGCAACTTGTTGGAGCCACGACCAGTAAATGCTTTTTGTCATGTCCACCGACCAACAACAAAAATATTTTCTGAGGACGTGCGAAAGGACATCCTCAAGGAATTGACGGAAGCTGCTCCAGAGTCTGCACTTGCGAAGCACAAGACACGTATCAGAAAACAGCACACTCACACTCTGCAAGCACACAACACTACAGATGTTCCTTACGCACTTGAAAGCTTATTTTCAGAGGAGCATGCAAACTCTCCCCTGAGAGATTATGCAAAGTTTCAGTTTTATGAAGACTTGAGTAGCAGAATGAGTATCTCAATCAAGAGGTTTTCTCTTTAGATGCTAATGGCAAAAGAAAGCATTTCATGAGAGTGAGGTGTGCCTGACAGTAGACAGGGCAAAACACCTATGTGAATGCACTGTCAGTCAGCAGTGCACATTCTGGCAAAGTGAAAAAAAAAAAAATAACCGGTAGCATCTGCAGAGAACTATACACTTTTGTAGAAACAGCAAGTCGGACATGGGCAGCAAAAATTGAAAGAATATTTCAGAACCCCACTTTTGCTGGCAACCAAGCAGCAGCATATGGTAACGAAAATGAACCGCTTGCTATTCATGAATATGAACACATGCAGAATGCTCAGGTTAGCAGGCTGGGTCTTATAGTTGTCCCCGAGGTGCCATGGTTAGGCTACAGTCCTGATGGGATTGCAACTCAGAATGGGAAAAAAATCCTTGTTGAAGTTAAGTGTTCTGTGTTGGGCAAACAGCACAGTATTGCTGAGCTGGTAAAGAACAAAAATTGACATACATCGTAAAAAATGAAAACTTTGCTTTGAAGCGTAAGCACACTTATTACTCCCAGGTTCAGCTCGGTCTTTTGCTTTTAAACCTCGACATGTGCCACTTTGTCGTACATTAAAAGCTAGAAAGCTTGATAATTTATGTGTCGAAAGATGTTGAGAATATGCGGGAGCTACTATACTCCGTTTCATACTTAGCTGTCTACGCAGCCAAGGCTACGGTGCCTGTTTGCGATCCTCGTCCGCATCATAATATAGTGCGTCAAAAATAAAAATAGAAATGAATTGACAAGCAAAGTGAACAGTAGTTGATATTATAGTAGACCGATGGAAGTGTTTTATTTTGCAAATAGATTGATTTTTCTTTTATGTTTTCCAGAACCGAGTGACGCAGATTTTTCGTTTTCTCAGGCGCCGGCTGTATCAGGTTTTCGCAGCTGAGCCGGCAGGTCTGTTTGTGAAAATGGCGTCGCTGTCACCTGCTCGCTTGTTTTCTTCCCCCGCTTCGACTTCGAAAACATCTCCTGTTCGCCTCTTTTCCAAGGTGAAGTCTCCAAAGTTTTCTAAAGACTGCAAGGCGGTGATAGTTAATGTCTACGCAAGCATAAGGAAGCTCCACCCCGAGAAGACTGTGCGTGACGTTCTCGCAATTGTGGGCGAGATGACCGGAGTGAGCCCTCGGACAGTTGTGAGGTTTAAGAAAGAAGGTCTTTCTGGCGGAGTAAAATAATTGAAGCCACACTGAATTCTATCACCCCACAATTAATGATTCATTTTTTGCAGCATGCGAAAAAATCCGTGAACACCGAAAAACAGTGCCTCTCAGCACGTCCGTTGCCAACTCTCACTTCACTTTCGTTTCCCTGCGGAAAAAGTTAAACAGCACGCTTCTTATTAAAGAAGTCATTTCATTTTGATAACAAAAAAGGCCACTTATATATGGCTCGCATTTAGACTTTCTATCTAGAGATTCGCCGAAAAAAGATAAAAAAAAAGAACAAACCTACGCTGAGGATCGAACCTGGGCCCCCTCACAAAATGAACAAACATGCCCGCTCTTCGTACCACTCAGCCACGACGCGAGGCGGAGTGACACATTTTGTTAGTTTTTTTTTGACGGACTACTTCCGTACCTTTGGCTTTGTCGACAGCTATGTATGAAACGGAGTATAGGCAAGTTGCAATATGTATATTTTAGGAAAATACTTCCCAAACTTGCCAACATGACCGAAAGTAAAATTGTGCACAGAGTGAGCCAAGGTCATGCCGCTTGTATTAAACGTAGGGCGAATGGCAGCTTTCTTGTGAATTATGTAGCATTCCATGACTACAGCACAACGAACGGGATGTAGAAGAAGGACACAGGCAGGGACTCAACACAGCGCTGTTGTGTCCCTGCCTGTGTCCTCCTTCTACGTCCCGTTCGTTGCGCTGTAGCCATGGAATATCAAAACCAACTCGCCCAACAACTTACCTTATCTAACATTGTATATGTACAAGTACCTGCAAAAATTGTAATAAAAGTGGCTTTTGATTGTCAGTCTATTGCAATTCTGGAAGGTTGAAATGAATCCACAGCCCTCTAATGTGGCACACCTCGTCTTCACAGTGCATCTTTAGCATTGAATAAAGTGGCCTCTCATTACAAAAATTGATCGTCGGCCAACATTGGTGAACACAGGTTTGTCGTGCCACATGCTACAGTAAAGAGATGATCAATATGCGGTAGCATTTCCCACAATATTGTGCCATTAAACATTCTGAATATTTTCACTGTTCGAACGACCCTTTCAACATGCACTCTAGCCCTTGCAATGTTAGCTGTCTTCAGGGCTTCAGTTTCAGAGAACTGGTTCTCCTTTCCTAGGAATGGGGGCCTAATAATGCCCACAGCACGAGATTCACATAGATCATCAATAAAAAAACCTCTGTCAACCATGATGTTGTCAGTGAAAGACTCAAACTTGTTGAGAAGGCCGCAGTGCGTTGTAATAGCTTTGTCAAATGCTCGTCCACCAAATGCATCACTAATAAATGTGATTGTGCCTCCTGGACTGACACATACAAGAAATTTTACAGTGTAAGTTGATTTATATTGGGAGTAGGTTAGCAGCTAACACGTCACACAACTTGACCGCTCAACTGCAATTTCTGTACAGTCTACAACCCCTCTTACTCTAGTGCACTTCTCAAGTTGCACAGGTATTTTGTTTAACACCTCTTCTTTTGATGGCCACTGTTAAGTGGAAGCCCACGGGGCCGATGGCCCCCCCCGCCCCCCCCCCCCCCCCCGCACCTGTTACCAGGAGCGATCATGCCCGGGGAGGGGGGGGGAATCGAGGAATGTACGTCGAGGCGTGACGCCCGCTTAGGGTGAGAGCTGCGCATTCCACTGGGCTCGCGACAGCCCACGGGGACAATGCCCCCCCCCCCCGCACCTGCTACCAGGAGCGATCATGCCTGGGGCGGGCCCTGGGCTCCGCCCACTAGTACATATGATGCAATTGCTTTGCTATTGGTCTAAATTGGGCGAGAGCTAGATTACTCAAGCTCCGCCCAATTATCGAAGGGGTTAAAACCCGCGGACAACGACGACTTGGGACGAGCGCGCCGAGTCTCAAGCTCGGCCGTTTTTAACAGCCTTTTTTTAACTGCCCTTTTTTTAAACTGCCTTTTACTCACCTGTCTTTTTATGTCAGTGCCGTCTTTAATAAATAAGTTTTGTTCTAAGAAGCTGGAATTGCTGCCCCAACCGGCAACGTGTCGCCGGACGAAGACCTGAAGTACTCTTCGTACTGCTAAAAGCCGTTCCCATCCGGAGGAGGGCAAGAGGAAAGTTTAACTGGTGCCGTGACCAGGATCGTCTGAGCGGCTTCCTGCAGAGCGGTTGGAGGCAGTACCTTCCGGAAGATTGACGGAGCACAAAATCTTGGGGAGAAGCCCCGGGGACCAAAGTCCAGGCGAGGCCTCGGAGTCAAGGCTCCACGTCAGCGCTGAGGGGCCAGTGAGGCGAGACCGACGGAGCGAAGCGCTGCGACTTCTTCGGCGCCTGCGGCTGGCGACTTCTGCGGCACCGGCGGCTGGCGACTTTGAAGGCCGGGAGGACGTGAAGGGCCTGCTGCGAGCTACAGATTCCGGCCACCCTTCTGCGCCTCAGGACGTGACCTGCTGCTGCCACGAAGCAAGTGCCATGACCGACAGCCCGACAACGGAGTGAGTTTCCCCATTCTCACTTTACTTGCCTCGGGAGTGCTTGAGCCGTAAGGTTAGAATTACGCAAGGCACAATGGCTACATTTAGTTGGCGAAGTGGCTGTGGCTATGGGTATGAGTATGAGTATGGCGCTCAGCGCGCAGAAATGTCAGAGGCTGAGCGAGCCAAAGAAAAGGAGCGGAGCGGAGCGATGCTATTATTCGAGAACTCAAGCGCCAGTTGGCGGTAGCCGAAGAGAAGCTCCGGCAGGAGAGGAAGAGAATTGAGGAGGAGGAACGCTCACGGAGAGCGGCTCGTGTACTGCCGAAGACGGCACGGGCAAAGCCATACTCGATTAGCGCGAATGACGCTGTTGAAGCGCTGGTCGAGGTGGGAAATAACGAGGATAACTGCGGAGGAATTCAGTCGGCTCCTATTGAAAACAGACAGCAGGAATCCCAGGTTCTTGCAAACGATGCAGCTGTCGTTAGCGCCGAGGAGCCGCGAGTTGTCGAGTCGACCAAGAGTGTTGACACAGACCAGCAGTACTTTATTCCCAAGGTGGAGGCGAGTTCCACGGACATGTCTGTTCAAAATTCGAACAGTGATCTGACCGTGAAGGTCGAGTGTTGCGAGGCAGCCGAGCATGTTATGGGCGGTGCTAATGACACTGATGAGCGCAACGACATGAACTGCTCGGACGGCCCGATTGCCCCGAATGACCTTTTGTTGCGAACTGAAGCGCCAGCATGCCAGGCAGAGAGCTGCGAAAGCGGCATGGGCGTTCGCGTTCAAATGGCATGCGCAGCACTTACAACGGCGTCGGAGAAGACAGCAGCACGGCTGGGTAGGCGAGGTTATTCAGAGCCCGTAAACTCGGACTCGTTCAGCGCCGCAATAATATTGGCTCCAGATGAGGGGAATCAAAGCAGTGAGGACGGGGGATTCACCCCATGCCCTGGAAGGAGCGAAGTTACTCTACCGCTGATAGAGGCGAAGCGCGACCCATGCTGCAATCTCCTTGCGGATCTGGGCGACAGGCGGATCGCAAAAATAGAGGTCGCTGATGAATTCAGTGAGCTGGCCATGCCATGTTCTAGGAGGCTCTCTAGACACGAGCATTTAAAGCCTTTCGCGGAGGCTTGCCCCCCATATGCGCAGACGGTCGGCCTCTCCTTCGAGGAAGATGAGAGAGACAACCCCAGAGCAGGACGAATGCGAGAATGGTGCTTCCTGAAGCGCGCAATGTACACTTTCGTGCGAACAGACATGTTAGATCCTGGGGGATAGGGACAAATGCATAATGGCTATAGCCTTAACCCACTTTGCCACTGCCAGGTTGCGATAGGCGTAAATATTCTTTGTGGCTCGAGCACACGATGGGGCAGTGAGTGAGAGTGGGGGAACGTGAAGAGTGACTCTGAAAGTCATCGAACAGTTTCATTCCAGTTGGCTAATTGTGTCCTCTGTGAACTGTTCCCCTTGTGACATTTAATCAATGTGTGACGAAGAGCACCGCGTCATTAGGTTTGTTTTGCCCTCGTCGGGATCGTGTTGAGGTGTATATGCCACTTCATAAGAACTGGAGACATTGTATGCTTTGTTCATTCGGTATTCCGTTCCATGTTGTTGGGTGTGAAATTGTTCTAATGCTTTTACAAGAGGATTTCATTTCTGCTTGTCATCCTGTACCTGAAATGTGTTAACTAAGAATTGTGCTTGCATCTGCATGCCTGAAGGTATCTTCCCTAGCATGTTTTTTTCTTTCAGTTGTTAGTAGGATGCAGAAGGGTATTTTTTGTGCTGGTACAGGGGCCAGTGGGGGCCTGGACCCTTTTGCTTTCGGGCATTTTGTATGTTGTTGAAGGCCGGATGCATTGTGCTATTGTGGGCTTCCGTATGTTGTTTGTACAGCAAGTGTCCCCCCAACATTCTTGGTGGGGAGGTGTTAAGTGGAAGCCCACCGGGCCGGCCCCCCCCACCCCCCCCCCCCCCCCCCCGCACCTGTTACCAGGAGCGATCATGCCCGGGGAGGGGGGGGGAATCGAGGAATGTACGTCCAGGCGTGACGCCTGCTTAGGGTGAGAGCTGCGCATTCCACTGGGCTCGCGACAGCCCACGGGGACAATGCCCCCCCCCCCCCCCCCCGCACCTGCTACCAGGAGCGATCATGCCTGGGGCGGGCCCTGGGCTCCGCCCACTAGTACATACGATGCAATTGCTTTGCTATTGGTCTAAATTGGGCGAGAGCTAGATTACTCAAGCTCTGCCCAATTATCGAAGGGGTTAAAACCCGCGGACAACGACGACTTGGGACGAGCGCGCCGAGTCTCAAGCTTGGCCGTTTTTAACAGCCTTTTTTTAACTGCCCTTTTTTTAAACTGCCTTTTACTCACCTGTCTTTTTATGTCAGTGCCATCTTTAATAAATAAGTTTTGTTCTAAGAAGCTGGAATTGCTGCCCCAACCGGCAACGTGTCGCCGGACGAAGACCTGAAGTACTCTTCGTACTGCTAAAAGCCGTTCCCATCCGGAGGAGGGCAAGAGGAAAGTTTAACTGCCACTCAGTGACTGATTCAAAAATTGCTGCAAGAAGAGGAAGTGTATGAGCAAAATACCTGTGCACAGATGATGCACTGCATTGAAAGAGCACACCAACAGATGAATACGAAATGTACTGCCTCAGAAGAATAAACGCTAACAGAACTCTATCCTTCGCAGTGGCTTCCAACTTGTCCCTTTCATGCCTCTCCAGGAGCTGAACAATCTTGTTAAGAATGTTCATATTTGGGATACCAGTAAAAGCATTCAGTTTGGAGTCTGTCGTTAGAAGTTCAGTGATTTTAAACTTCTGTGCCAAGTCGTGCGGCACATTGCCCTGCGTTGCCTTGTCCGCATTGTGTGGTTCCTCTAACTGATGGAGAAGGTTGTGCAGGTCCACTTCTCTGTGTCCTGAAATGAAAAATATGGTGGGTGCGGTGGCTGTAGTAGTAGTGATAGTACAGTGGCAGTAGTAACAGTAGTAGCAGTACTGACATTAGCAGTAGTATAAGTAGCAGCCTATTTGGTGGAAAATTAAGCACTCAAGAAGTTGATAGGTTGACGAATCAAGGGCTCTTCAATTCCAAGCGATAGAGTAGGGTCGGAGTAAGGAGGAGGATTTGGGTAGCAACAGGACAAAAAAAACGTAAGGCACCAGGTTAGCATAGAGGAACAGTAGGCTCGGGCACGATGAATCTAGACGTAAGTGGTAGGTAAAGACAGGGTATGTGTCTAAATTTCACGACGGATGCAGAATGAGGTAACGAAGAGAGAGATGAAGCTCTGAAAACAGTAGTAATGTCATGCCGCAGTAGATGTTATGAACCTAATGTGGCTCCTGCAACAGTTATGGTAATATTTACAGAAACTTACCTGTTAGCATTTCTTCATTTCCTACATGGAAACCTGGACCCGAGTTTACCGCAGGCAACTAGTCCTGGATAGGTTGATCTGTAGTACACAGACACGAAGAAAGTTGTGCATAAGCAGCTTCACAGGCTAAGCATATGCATTTGTTTATGGTCTACACACAATCCAAATGATGAATACAGAAACAACATACTCATGCAATAACTGACATTGCAGGTGGCTTGTGCTGTGTACCAGAACACATACAGAATCGTGTCGCCTCTTACCTTGAAACAAGCTTGGTACAGTGCTGGCGGCACAGTTACAAACGTGGTGACTAGGCACAGCTGATCCATTCGAAGCGTGCTCGCTGGCAGAAATTGGAGAACAAATTGGGCAACACTTTCTAAAATGAGTACTTACCGCAGTTTTCAGCTGCATATGGATTGACTGAAGGTGCGCAAGCGTAAGCTTCCCGAGATTCAGGTGGATCTGGGTGATCAGCGGGATGATTATTTCCTGCAAGATTGGCAATGCCGTCCGAGTCGTATTTAGCAAAAAAATAAATAAATAAAAATAAATGTGGAACTTGCGCATTTGCAACACCCTTGCAATACATGTCAGTGGAATCAATGAAGCCGCTAATTTAATTACAAAGCGCCGCATATCAAGCGCATGAATGCAATGATTCGAGAAACTGCCGAATGTCGGCACCAAGATGAAGGCATAGATCATGTGCCGAAGGCAATTCTTTCACTAAAAAATAAACATGGGAGTTCAGTATGTACCTTGAATGGACTCTGTTGCCTTCCTTCTGTTCGGTCTTGGAGTTACTGCCATTTCATGTGTCCGCGAAAGTACTTTCAGCGATGGGAAAACCCCTTTCTTCAGCCGCGGTAGACGAGGCTTTAGGTTGTCGTCTTGGAAGAAACCATAGTACCATCACAAAAAGTTCCCAGGAACGTAACCACTGAACGCCTCGATGGGCACGAAAAACTTACCAAGATAGCTCCAGAAGTAGTCTTCTTGCTTGAAGTGTTCACTACAAACATACATCTCGGCGGTGACCTTTTTGCCTATACGCATCTTCACGGCCCTCAATTTCTTCAGTTTATTTTCTTTAGGGAATGCATGCAGGCTTATGTTCCTCGATACGGCACGATTCGAGCATTGCGGCACGCTGCACATGCGATTGCTGCTCGCTTTTTTCCTTTTGACGCGTCTGTGCCGTCCATTGCAAGTAGACGGCCGTCTGCTCCGGCGATGCTATCACCGGGTTACTGCTTCGGAGGAGGGCCACGTGGTGTCGCCACCGTCGCTGAAACGACCGAATGGAGGCTGTACTAGAACAATGTGATCGGGATGAACAGGCTCGGTCTGTCCAATGCACTCACGACGGTGCGAAGTGAGTGAGCAGGAAGAGCCCTTGCTGAATGCTAGTTCGGCGTGGCCACTTTGACCTATAAGCAGGATGAATTTCAGAGGAAGATATCTTCAGGAGACTAAAAGAGAAGACTGTGAAGGTGACTGTACACTCAGGAAAAGAGGCGCAGGTGATAGAAACAAGGACAAGACGAAGGTAGGATAATGTTAGCTTGCACAATGTGACATTTAGCGGGTCCCAGTGGCAAAGGACACAAGTAGGCAGGGCTGCAATAAATAATTTTCCAAGAGCAGGCGTCTAATAAACTTAAATTGCAATAATACTAGCAAGTGTCAGCAGACTGGGCACAGATATATTGCAGTGGTTCGTGAGATCTGGACAGTAGGAAAGATAATGCTCTTGGAGTTGCCTGGAGTGTAACTTCTGCTTCGCTGCACAAGTTTTTTTCTTGTTTTTTTAATGGCAACAGACGTGCATGGCAAGCCACAATTGTACCGACGTTCTGTAGCAGGACAGTTTTACATGACTTCTCATTCTTGGTTTCTTTTGTTCTCATTTCCTCCTCTATTTTTTCTAGAATGTTTCTTTTACCCTCATATCTTGGTGCAGTAAAGACAATTATAAATACGTGACTCCTTATTTGGTAGCTGAAGCATTTGAGATGGAAATGTGTGTGTTGCAGGTCTCAGCAAGCATTTCCTCAAGCACTGGGTCCATTAACAGCTTCCTAGACAGTCGTGAGCACATTTGCTTGTGATGCATGCTTTGCATTTGATGTTAACAGTAGTGCTTAAGTCAGTGACAATGCGTTTAAGCCTGGGCAAGCTGCTTGGTGAAATTGCTTGTAGGTGTCATGGTGCGCATAGCTGTAGTGCTGTAGACCCCGAGACCGTCTCGAACGCCATGCTCCGGCGGTCTTCCATCCTTCTTCTTCGGTAATTTCGTCAGCGGAAATGTCTTCCCGCTTCATTTCCATGTTCATTCTTGAGTTACGTTCGACGGCTTGTGCCGCTTCATTGGAAAGAGTCCGTATACGTGGCACCGCGTCCGTCGGTAGCGTGCAGCTGTTGCGCCGGCTAGGCCTAGCGTCTGGCATACACGCCTAGACCTAGTGAGGCTACGGTGTAGTCGGAGTGCTGAAAGTTCAATATCTCTGTGAGGAATGTTGGCCCACCTAAAAAATGGGTACCCGTCGGCGGTGAAGTACGGTTGAAATCGCTGTGAAATCGTGTTCAAGACAGAGCCGATGTGAACACGTCCGCGCATCTCGGCGATCCCCCACGAACCAAGTATAATCACAGATTTTCTACTACAGTGCAGCGTGTCATAATCATTTGAGGCATTAATAACAATAACACCTTTATTTAAGCGGTAAGCTAACGTGAAATGCAGCCCCTCTTACGACGGGCTGACACGAGACGCTGCTGCAATGATTCTCCGGAACCACTTTTGCCGATCAACTGCGCTGTTTTGTTATTATGTTTATGAGATAATATTTCTACTTCAAAGCGCTAATTAACTGCCTTCTTTTGTGGTTCATAAAAAAAAGCAGCAATTATCCTTTTTTTATTTTGCTTAGAAAATACAGCCGTCATTGCCACACGATTCTGTAGACGCAGGGTATCAAAATTTCATTCCGCGACTTTTTTATTAGGCTTCGTCAATGTCCTTCACATATTGTCCGACCCACAAACACATCATGGCGCTGAGAAACGCCATTTATTTATATCAAAGCGGAGTACTAATAAAAACAATCGCCGGTTTCCAAACTGTCGTAAAACTCATCTCCAAAAACCCCGTTACAGTACTAATAAAAACAATCGCCGGTTTCCAAACTGTCGTAAAACTCATCTCCAAAAACCCCGTTACGGATGCACAGAACAAAACACAGGCCCTTGAAATCAGCGTCCGTCGCCAGTGCCAAATATGGTCATAGCTCAGCGCTGGCACAGGTGGCCACCATCAAGACTGTCTTTGCTTTTGTCTCTTATTAGTTTAATTGAGCCTGATTGCGCTCGGACGTTAATGAGCGAGAGTTGCACACGTGCGATAGAGGGAAAGGGAACGCAAGGTGTAGTCTGCAAAGCCATGCAAAGCAGACAGTTACAAAGAAAGAGCAAAAGAGTATGCAGAGAAGGTAGAGAGAAAGGAGGAAAGATACCCACGTATCGTTTGCTAACGGGGCATATCTTCATAATGCGACGGGACTCTGGTAAGCGACGGTTGGTCGCAGATACGTTTCCGGTTTGATGCCCCGATTAACAGTGCACATTTTTCATCTTGTTTTGCAGATTCGGAGATGATGGACGCCTTCAACCCGACTAAGAGGCCCAAGCGTCAGACCAGAAGGCCGAAGCGTGAGAAGGCAGAGAGATGTTGAGCCAAGCCTCGCGGTAAGTGGTGCTGGGCAAAGAGCCGCCATGTTGACCTACTTTCTCGTCCTCCGCGGGTCGTCAAGGTCACCAGGACCGGGTCGCGCTAAGCCTATCTTTACGGTGTCCGCGGCGTGTTATCGCTAGTTTGACGCGTTTGCGCCGCTATTTAGGCGCGATTTGTATTGGCGCTCGCTCGCGCAGGTGCGCGTATGCTTGTGACAGTATTTCAATAGCGCCCGCTCAGGTGCGCGTGTTAGTGAGGGGTCGCGTGGCGCGAGGTGACGTGACGGCCGTTCTTGAAACGGGGTTTGAGGATTCGAGGGCGCCATGTTTGGCACGCTGGGCAGGCATGATTTTATTTATTCACCGAGATTGCTCACGTTCTGTATTAGTTTGTATATTAATATTAACATTTGGGCAGATTGCGACATGACTAACTCGTTGAATATTGTGATTTGGTTTACTTTTGAATTCATTAAGTGAATAACTTATTTAATTATCGCCGATTTATTTGACCGATCAATATGACGAATGATTTGTCGATTCATTGCTTTTTTTAAATGATTAATTGGCCGATCGATATACTGATTAACTGATTGATTGTTGCGTAATTTATTATATGTACATGGTTGAAAATGGACTTGTCCTTGTGTTTTTTTCTTCGTCCGTGTTTCTTTTTACGCCTCTTTTCACCCATGCATTATAACAAACTTGTCCAACTTTCTCCTCTTCTTAGCAGATGGGGTTTAACTTCCCAGTCAGTCAGTCATAAAACTTTAATATCGGCACTGGTATTGATGGGTTCTGTCGACCCCACGAGATGGCCCTCAGTCAGTGCTGAACGCGACCTCTTGGGCTTGTGCTGTGACCCGGACTTGTACAGATGTCCGCAGACCTGTCTAGAGCGCTCGAACTCTGTGCACTTTGCGTGCTGTGGAGCGCAGCCGGAAAGGATTTCGAGCGCTCTGCACAGGTCTGTGGACGACTGTACATCCGAATTAGAGCTGGCTAGCAGGGTGTCCCGCTTTTGGGAGCTTATAAGCTTCTGGAATTCTTCGGGCGGTGGGTCTGTGGGGCAGTCCCAAAAGATGTGTTCATCATGGCTCTCTGGCCACAGAGCGACATAGGCTATGAGGATTTGGGTAGTGTAGTGAAAAGTTTCGGATTAATATCGACCATCTGATTTTTCCTTAACGTGCGCTGGCATCACGAAGTACATAGGTTCCATTTGCTTCGTCTCCATTGAACCGCGGCCGGGATCAAGCCCCTGTCTCCAAGCCCAGCAGTTGAGTGCTGTAACGATTGCACTACTGCGGTGGGGCTCATTGATTGATTGATATAATGATCTGGTTGCTTTATTTGATAGAATGATTGATCAATTCATTAAGGGATCTATAGATCTACTGACTGACTGAGTCATTGATTTATTTTGATGTGTGATCAATTGACCAAGTGACTAATAATTTGATTGGTTGATTCATTCATTAGTGATTGACTATCGATTGATTGAATCAGTCAATGATTGCCGATCAATTGATTAAATTAATTTGATTGTTTGTTAAACTGACCGAATGATCAATGAATTGACCATGTAATAAATTATTTGGATGATTGGTCGAATGATTGATATATGTTGATCACTTGATCGATTGACTGAATGAATATGATTGATTCATTAGATAGACTTAGTGATTAATTTATTAATTAATCATTACCTTGACTGACTTAGTGGTTGACTAATTGATTGGTCGATCAATAATATTATTTGATGTATTTCAGTTGAGCGATTGATCATTCATTTGGGTTGATTGACTGACTGATTTGTAGATCGATTTATTGATGTAATTTGTTGATCAGTTGACCGATTGATCAGTCATTTGATTGAATGAATCATCTGAATGACAGATTTCATAGTCCGATTGATCCACTCTTTAAAGGATTAATAGAATGACTTACTGGTTTATTGATTATTTGATCAGTCGATTGGTTTATTGCCCGATCGACTGATTGATTTAATTTAGTGTTGATCAACTGATCAGTCAACTAGCTGATTAATCAGTCAATTGGTCAATTAATCAGTCATTTGGCTGAATGATAGATTGACTAATCTGCTGATTGAATTATTGATTTCACCTGATATGTTGGTCTGCTAGTTTGATCAGTCATTATAATGCTTTATTGATCGATAGACTTAATGAATGATCTCATTGATTTATCATAGACTGGCTCATTTGTTCACTGATAGATTGACTGACTGATTGATCGATTGGTCGATCGGTTGACTGATTTAATTGGATGTGTTTGGAACTTGTCCAATTGATCAATTTCAAATAATTGATTTTTATTTTGTGATCCATTAATTCTTTACTAATTGCCATTATTGATTTATTGAATCATTCAATATATCGAGTGATTGACATTCGATTGATTGAATCAGTCAGTGACTGTCGATCGACTGAGTGATTTGATTTACACATTGAGCAATTGAGCGATTAATCAATCATGTAGCCGGCTGGCTGACTGATTTGGCCGGTCAGTTGATTGATTTAATTTGATATATCGTTCATTTGACCGATTGATCAATGATTTGATTGATTGATTATTGATTTTAATTGAAAGAAAGCTTATTTTAGGTGCTTGTTTACTACTGCTTCGAGTTCTAACCGTGCATGTACGGGGAAAATTGGAGCAATAGGTGGTCTTTGTATTTGAAGCAGCTACCACAACACCCTTCGTGTTTCGTTTTTCATGGCAGCTGTTGTGGTTTTCATTATCGCTTTTGCTTTTAATTTTTCTTGTTTTAGTTATTTTTCCTGTCTGCCCCATACGAAGCTGCCACAGTACATTGAGTGTTTTATATTCCGTCTGTAATATTTCGTAGAGTTATTTTTGTGCATTTTTGCCTTGTAGTGTGTTTGTTTCAGTGCAATGTGCTCCCACTCGACCATTACATTTTTTTTGTCTTCACCCTGTTTCAGGCAGGGTAGCATGACGGGAGAGAAAGGATAGGGGAAATATTTTGGAGAGATCAGCCTTTGTGTGATGAGGTTCGTTCTTCGTATGCCAGACGTTTGTTACATTCAGCACTCTTTGTGATTTCAATGAAAAACGGATTGCACCTAGCCCGAATGAAGTGCAGAAATTTGCATGATTTTTGAGTTCTCGGTTTAAATCCCAAATTTAGTCTGGCTTCCTTAGAGCACTTATCAGATAGACTAAGGCTGAGTAAGATTTTTATGAGACATCCCGGGAGACACCTGGCGCTGTTGCAAAGGGTACTTAACTCCTTGTTTCGGGCCGCATGAAAATCCTCGAATTTTTCAAGTATATTTTAGTACAGTCAGGTGTAAGGCTCGATAAAGACCGGAGTAACTTCCCAAATGCCAAGCGATGTTCCAAACGAAAAAAAAAAACGAGTTCTGAGTCACGCTTTCTATTAACTTTTTTTTACTATTTAAAATACTACTTTTATTTTAGTAGTGTGTTTGTTAATTTAAAGAAATGGTTCAGCGTAAATTGCACCGCTCAGTACTTCAGTGACCCTAGTAATATTGTTTCCAACAGCTGCCGCTATGGAGTCCAGCGGGCTTTGTTGCTGAATCTTAGGGTTACTACAGCGCTCACGATGGTATAAAGTAAAAAGTTTTATTCAATTGCTGGAGACAAATATTGGTAGATGTGGTAAATAGCCTTCAGTTTTATTTCGCTGGAAAGTGTGTGAATAAATATGCGGGAATCTATATTATAACGAACACTACTCTGTGTTTCTGCTCGTGGTGGTGTTGAGGAAACCGCCTCATCAGCCTGTAAGGTCGAGAGTTCGACTCTCGGTAGCTACGGCCGCGTTCCAGAACTTTATTCAGCTTTCTTAGTCGAGGAAAAACAAAAAACTTCCCAATTATGAGGATTTAGCCTTGCGGCTTGTATTTTCGCGAATTGAATTGTTTTTATTAGTAACGTGATGTACTAGAATTCGGAAAACAGCGCTGATTTTTAGTCTTCAGCGCAACACAGAACAAAGTGGCAGCCCTGGGAACTAGAAGCCCTTGCAAAGATTTTCTGGTCTTTCAAAACTTAGCTTCACTAAACATGATTGAGATTCCCCCGCGTCGAACAGTTGTCTATGAGCTGAAAAAATCCCAGTATAGGGTGACGTATCTAGTGTTTAAAGCACAGAGGAAAGTTCTGCGTTGCCTTACCTCGGAATGGTACCTAGTGTTTCGCCTAAGATGTTCTGCAAGCTTTAAAACTATTGCATCGAAGGGCTCTTTGAGTTATACTGGTACTTTCTTTTTGGAATAGCATGGTAAGCGGTGTAGCACGTCAGATTACAGCTAACTACTAGGATGGTCACTTGTCAACTTTCTATTTCTCTTAGTCTCTTATTTATTGAGAAGCTTTTAGAACACCTTAAGTAACATCTATATCAGCCGCGGTGGCTCAGTGGTTAGGGCGCTCGACTACTGATCCGGAGTTCCCGGGTTCGAACCCGACCGCGGCGGCTGTGTTTTTATGGAGGAAAAACGCTAAGGCGCCCGTGTGCTGTGCGATGTCAGTGCACGTTAAAGATCCCCAGGTGGTCGAAATTATTCCAGAGCCCTCCACTACGGCACCAAATTCTTCCTTTCTTCTTTCACTCCCTCTCTTATCTCTTCCCTTACGGCGCGGTTCAGGTGTCCAAAGATATATGAGACAGATACTGTGGCATTTCCTTTCCCTAAAAACCAATTATTATTATTATTATATCAGTTTTGATTATTTCAAAAATGCAATTACCCTCGGCGCTGTTGCCCAAAAAAACATTTTGCCCATTCCGAAAAGGTGCGCGTATTGGAGGGGTGGCATTGTGTGCAGCCTACTCGAAAGCCAGTGTGTTTTGTTGCGATGTCGGCAGTATTTGTTGAGCGACAGCGCCGTGGGTAACTGCGGTTTGGAAATTATAACACCGATATATATTTTACTTATGCTGAGCTAGAAGCTTCTCAGTAGTAAATAAGAAGACTTAACAATAAAAGTTAGAAAACTATTTAGCATTAATTAACCAGCCTACTAATGCCTCTTATGTCAAATGTGCTAGGCCGCTTACAATGCAATGGTTGGAAAGCGCTCTACTAACTCGAAAGGCCTTTTTTTTTTAAAGAACATCTTAGGTGAAACACCCGGTATATGTACACAGCCAGCCCTTCGATCCGTTTGTCTATATTGGACGCCAGCATTTGTTTCTTTGTTAATAAGTGATCTTGAAATAAAAAAAAGATTTGTTTCGTTGCCCGACGAGAAACATCGACGCTGAGAGCGCCCGTCCTTTAAAGCTGACTTTTCCTGACAGACTCCTTTCTTGAGAGGAGGACCCTCTCCGTCTATGCGAGTCATTCGCAGCTACCAAACAGGTGCACGTGCGCAATTTATGCACGAGGGTTCGATGCCTCCACGCTCTGATCAGTGGTCTTCATCAATTATTAATAACATGTAACCTATTGTTGAAAGCTACGTCTATTCGCATGTCTGAAAATTATACCAAAAATACCAGGCTGTTATTTCGTTGGAAAATTACAAGTGACGTCCTGTCAACAGCTCATGGGCCGGGAATAAGGGGGGTATTTTGTATATGGAGAGGAAGTGAATGTCATTTGATGGATAGGAAGGTACAAAAAATAGGCGCTACAAAACAAAGTCACGAGACCATAAAATGATACACGAAATCATGCATGGAGGGGAAAAAAAAATGAACAAACTTTGCACTGCAGCCAGACGATACCTCGGTGAGGGTTTTAGGGCTGCCGTCCGAGAGATGAGAGCAACAATCTCATGGCACGAAGTTCCAGAGAAGAACTCATGAGAAAGAGAAATGATGGTGGGACGGAGACGTTGGCTGCACGGAAGAATCAGTAGCGTTTTTGTTCAGAATTGTGGGGTGTTATTGGGGAATCTGCGCTGTCAACATGGCATACGCGTCTGTCCACTGGTCTGGGAAAATCTGCTCATATGGGCCTATCGGGTCACCATGAAAAGAAGGAAGTGGCCTAGGGACACGTGTCTTATTCGTTGAGTTCTTTGTCTCGGTGTGTTCCATACGTGGCCAGCTTGGCTTCAATATAGAGCACAAACCGGTTTCAGCATGGAAAGGAAGCTTCAGCACAGGTTCCCTCTTGCACAGGGCGCTGAATAATATATTGTGCTGGTATATGGTACTGTGTTGCAATCTGTGGCGTTGTGTGGCGTAGTGTTTGTTGCATGGCGGGCTGCTCTGGTGTTGAGAATGTCCTCCTCGCTTCGTTCATTGCTGAAAGCGTGGTTTTTGCTTTTTCGTTGCAATAGTTCGCCGCAATAGCATTCGATACACCTGACCTTCGTAAGGAAATGAAAGAAATACTTCTTCTACACGTGACGGTTCAGCGAACAAAAAACTGAAAATGAAAAACCAGTAAAATTAGATGAAGTCATCTTGTCCCATTACCATGCCTTTTTCAAGAAGGCTATGACGAAACCAGAATTGTTCCGACTATTCTATATTGTTTGTATTGCTCAGTAAGTAGATGCTAATTCAAACCTGATCTCTCGACAAGGCAGAAGCGGAAAAATAGGAAAAAAATCTGTTGCAATATTCATTGCGCTGTAATGTACAGCTTTTTGATATTGAAAAGGACAATGACTGCTCTTCTTTTATTGAGCCCATTTGAAAGAGGCGACGGTATTCCTCCCTTCCTATCCTCCGCTTTTATTCATTACTTCAGAAAATTTATGTAACGAGGTGGGCTTTTTCATTTTCATGAAAGCTATGCCTCTCTTAATTGTAAACAACGAAATAGACATTCAAACGGATGAGCAGAGCTACACTCAAAACAAAAGAGCAGTAAAAAAGGAGTAAACTGTCCTCTAGCACCATCTAGGGGACAGCTTACTTCCTTTTTTCTTCCAATTAGGTGCATTCGTGTTTACAAGGTAGTCCACGCAGGTTGAAGTTCCCCGCAAACCAACATTTACTATCCCGCGCATTGACGCAGTACGTGCAGAGAAGCCCCGCAAGAAAGAAGCCAAGTTGGACACTCGTGAATACGGCGAAGGACGTTCACACCGTGGCCGGAATGGCGCCCCCAAGGAGGCGAAGAAGGAGGCCCCCGGCTCCTGGACCAATGCTCAGCCACCGCGCGGCAACGTTCCCAAGGAGGAGGAGCTGCCGCCAGAGGTGATGAGCCTGACGCCGTTCCTCCATCACGCGTCCAGCGCCACTAGCCTTTGTCCAAAATGTACAGCTCGGGAGGGTCGCGCAGTTCCTAGAATCAACGGATGGTTGAGTTGAAACTAACACCGTCCGCCACCAGTGAGCACTGGCTGTGCTTCTGATTCATTCAAAAAATCACCGGCAGCCTCAGCTGCTTGGCCGAGTCTTTCCTGTCACTGCCTAATGTGGCGCCAGAATTTTTTTCATGGCTGCATGGAAATAACCTAGGCTGCAAGGCAGAAGCTATAGCCTATGTCTATTATCCTCGCCTGTGTCTTACATGCAGTACAACGAAAAATTAAGGGACGAGATTGTCAAGAATTACTTGGAGAACATCCAGCCAGATATGAGCACGGTCATAGAATCCAAAGAGAGGGATCCTCCATTGCCTAGCACCAGCCGCCAGTTCAGCTGCTGTGACCTGGATACCACCAAGAGACGCCATGGTGAGAGGGAGAGACACTTGTTCCACTTTCGAACACAACTTTCGTGGTGATGAGAGTTGCTGTGTAAGTACCTGTAGTTGCGAGTAGACCTGCCAAGTTGGTGCAGAAAGTTTCCAAGGGTTGCGGCAAAGCTGCACTTCACGCTTGCAGGAGATGCTATGCGGTGCAACTCGTACGAGGAAATCATCGAGGGATTACAGTTGGCAATTTGATTCCCCCATATTTTACCATGGGCACTTCTCATTTAAGCAGCATGTTTCACTTCAGAGTTTACACATTTTTTAATAGGCTTTCTGAGTTAGAAGGTCGCTTTTTTCGACATAATACTGTCAGCAGTGCAGTGCATCAGAAAACAGTCGAGACGTGCAAAATATTACAGGCTGGGTAACTGATACTGAATAGTTAACTTTTTAACTATTACTGTCAGTGTACTTTGTTATTGAGATGCATGTAGCCCACCGTAAATGAAAACCGATGCTATTTTTTAGAATTTCGAAAAGCTGGTTGCCCGCGTTGGTGTGGTTCAACAAATTTTAGCTTTTTCTGTGAGTTACCGGCATTGGAGCAGTTGCTTTGCCCACAAGCTTCTCGAAAGTGCATGTATTTTACCGCAATGTAGCCAGAATTTGTTGGACCACAGTGCCAAGCGTAAACGCGCTTTCGAAATTATAAAAACTGATATGGATATTTTTCACCGTGGGCTGAACGCCTCTCAATAATTGAATAGCCTAACGTGTAAAGTTAATTAATTAACTATCTAAATATTAGTAAACGAACCTGTTAGCTCTTAGCTTTGTTCTGATTTACTACACAGCGGACTATGTTATGGCAAAAAAAAAGCGCTTCTGTAACTCAAGAGGCCTGTTTTTAAAAATTGTGTAAAGTCATGAAAAACCCTGTAGAATTGCACCGATTGAGCACCTGGGAAATCTAGCTCTGGGGCTTTGCCGCATTGCTTAGATGCTCTCTGCGGGAACTGTGCAGATCTACGGGTCACTCCAGGTGCAGGGTTTGTCAAAAGTTCCCAGGCCACAGGGTCTTCTTTGAAGCGGTATAGTCCGGACCTTAACACCGCTATGGGTCTAACAAGGTTCTGAGAGGCGAAAATGATGCTTCTCCTACACCATTAGGCTTCGAGGGTGTCGTAAATGCGACATGACACTGGTAAAACGCAGACCCCGTGGCCTGGAAACTTTTGACTAAGCCTGTACTTGCAACTCTAGCTGGATGAAATGGATGGATGGATGGATACGGCTGAACCCTTTAAATCGGGCGGTGGCTCAAGCCACCTAGCCATGACATGAAATTCTACTCTTCTCTTGATTTTAGCCACCAATCAGATAACCTTCGCTTGGTTACTTCTACCCGCTTAAAATCTACTTTCCCTTCACTGTGCTTAAACCCCAATGCCTTGGATAAATCAGCCCCGCTGCTTTCCACTGTGGGGTGAAGCCCTTTACAGAAAAGTATCAAGTGTTCAGCCGTTTCCTCCTCCTCTCCGCACGCAACGCACAACGTGTCTATCTTGTGGTACTTGACTCTATATGTCTTAGTCCGCAAAACTCCCGTCCTGGCCTCAAACGACAAAGAGCTTCCCCTACAATTATCATAGATATTTTCTTTGGCAATTTCCTGCTTAAAAATCCTGTATGTCAACCTGCGCGTCAACTGCGCGCAACGCCGTCTAGGGGAGCCTTCGGTCTCCACTTCCGGGGTTATCAGGAAACCATTCTTCGTCCGCTATAGGATTGTGTTCTGCTGCCCAAGAAGCTCACGTCGTTTCGGGGGCAAATATTTGGGATCGAATCGGCGACAGTTAAGCGTGGAGGACTTCGCTTTTCCGGACACCACTCCTTTTTGAGGTGCTGTACGAATAGAAAAGAGTCAGTGAGATCGAAGCTGTAGCGGCGAGCAAACAGTGGAACGTAAGAAGGGTGCGCGCCAGTGGTAGAACTGGCGGAAGCCCATCTACTTGAGATCTCCACGGGACAGTCTTATTAAGCCGCTTTTGCGTGTAACAACTGTGGCCGAAACCCACCGCCACGTCTAAGCACTATTTCAGGTTCCCAGTCATCACGAAATCCTTCTTTGCGCTAAGATATCTGTGCGCACTCTTTTCTTGTTCAATCCTAAGACAGTTGACATAGTTACGTGACGGCAAGCAGGTGAATACAGCATGACGCGACAGGTGGCTATGGCATGATTTAATGGCGGATGGCCTGGCACGAGCGCTCCTCCCCGCACCACTGCACAGTTCGTCGTCTTCTATTCCGTCACAATATGCCAAATCCGACTGTATTTCAATTTGGAAGAACTGGATTGAGTATGTATAAACGGCATGTGAGTTTGCACGCAACCTGCAGCCTAACTGGTTCGCTTCGCTTCATCACTTTTAATGCTTTAATAACGTGTGCTAATAAAAAAGCAATTTATGATTTGTAACGTTGTTGAAATGACAGCAGTTGAACTGTGTGCGAGACATTCTGTGGCATTCTTGACACTCCAGAGCACTACAGAGACAGAGAACCACAGCTGGTGAGGATGCCTTAGTTTTGTGGACAGGTGAATCGAATGTATGAATCCATAATTATGGGATGGCGTCCTCCGGAGGCGAACCCCTTTTCATGAGCGTAATTCTTTGGTCTTAACCCTATTTAATGCGCTAGATGTTAGGGTCATTTTATAACGATAGCTATATGGCGATCAATTCCTTGGCCAACAACCCCTCTCTTTCAAAGTCAGTCACACTGCTAGCATCGCAGTGAGCTTGGACACATCGAGCCGTCAACCTGGCTTTCTATATACACCAGTAAGAGTAAGCCCTTTGTTCTCAGTTATTAAGGTAGCGTGCGCAGACGTGTTCATACGAATAAGGCTGAGAGCAACGCGACAACACTCGACAATGCAACGGCACAGGCGCTGCCTTGTCTCGCCGTGTGATGTCCTGTTGCGCTAAACCTTATCGTGTGAATACGTGCAGCGGAACATTCGTCGGGCGTTGAGACGTCAAACGCAGAAGCCGGAATGTCATTCCGGAAGTGTGTCAGTAGCCGGTCGATGCTGCTTCATTGGCCGCCGCGAGTGACTGAAGTCGCAATCATTCAATCAAGTTGATCACTGACGCGAACCTGATATCCACATGAAAACCAAGTGGTATGCGCTTGCACAAGATGCCGGGAGTCTGGTGTGTTCGGGCGCAAGCCGTTCCTCTGAAGTATTGCAGTGCATGTTTGGAGGCCCTTGCTTACGGGCACGACGCCGTATTGGCAATGGAGCGCTTACCTTGCACACTGTTCCAGGCTGCCCTACTCCTTGGCTCATCGCTACCTTGTTTGGCATCGGACGTGGTCTTCACCTGCCCTGTTGAGAACGCGAATCAACCCGCGGATTGGACGCAACAGCCTTGCCTACAGATCCATCTGGAAGGAAACCTGTTCTTCGGCTGGCAACCGCGGTCGTTCATCACCAGCGATACCACTATCAGCGCCGGCTGCCCGTGAACGCCCCTCTGGGGCACGACGCCGTATTGGCAATGGAGCGCTTACCTTGCACACTGTTCCAGGTGAGTTACCTTGATCATTGCACTTGCCTAAGAAGCAAGAATCGCTGCTTGTTTTTGGTGTCGTGCCCCAGAGAGTGGTTATTTGCCCTAGAAGCATGCGAGGAAACTGTGCAACATTGCTTAAGTAGTTTATTCTTAATTCTTTCCGGGGATGTGGAAACAAACCCCGGACCTGATTCTAATGACATCCTGGCTACTGTGCTAGAGACTGTACAAAGGATCGAATCCGGCCAAGATGGAATTCGAAGTGATTTGAGAGAGTTGAAGCAGTGGCAAGCGTCAGTAGACATTGAACTGAAGCAGTTGTCTTCTAGACTTCGCAGTGTTGAAGTGGACGTTTCAGATCTGAAAAACAATCCCGCTGCGTCTTCGGCTGATTCTCCTGGTGCAGTTTCCAGCGTCATCTCTGACCAGCTCAGAATTATTGAATCGCGTTGTAATGACGCGGAAAACAGGCTGAGACGCTGCAACTTGCTTTTTTTCGGCCTTTCCGATGACATATCTGAGACATGGCCAAGTGCTGAAACAAAAGTGATTGACCTGTGCAAGAAGGAATTGGACATTACAGTAGTTTAATCGCAAATAGAACGGGCACACCGCATTGGTAAATACGACCCGGAAAAGTGCAGGCCAGTGATGGTAAAATTCACATTGTTTAAGGACAAACAACAGATCATTGGGAACGGCATCAAGCTGAAAGGAACTAACTATGCTGTGCGCGAAGATTTTTCCTTTCAGACACGACTGGCTAGAAAGAAGTTGATCGAATTTGCCAAACCACAAAATTTCCGTACAAGCTAAATGTCGATAAGCTGAGAATAAACGATAGTGTTTACGTGTACGACGCCGCTACTGACACCGTAAAACTATCTTCCGCATAGGTAAGGTGTTGCTCGGCTACACGTGTCATCAAGAAAGAACAAACATCTTACCGCAATAACACCGCGCAATCGCAGCTCGCCTTACTTTTCACTAACATACGCAGCATTCTTGCTAAGCGCATCGAACTTTGTTCATACCTTGACAATTGTGAATGCGACATTTTAATACTAACCGAAACATGGCTCCATAAGGATATTAGGAACGATGAAGTCTTGCCTGATATGGACAGTTTCACTACAGTCAAATCTCGATACAACGAATTTCAAGGGACCACCGAAAATGATTCGTTATTTTGAAATATCGTTAAAGTGAAAGTCGCGTAGAGTAGCGCCAATAATTTGAGATCACCTACCTCAGCTGTACAGCAGCGGGTACGCTGGGAAATAACCGTTTCCGGCCAATAAATACACAGGGTTGAACACACAGCATTTATTTAAAAAAATCGGTGATCTTTTTCTGCTTAGTGGAGGCCAAACGTTGCAAAACAAACGACTCGATGTCGTCGACTTTCTTCTGTACCACCTCGGGCACACTGGCAGAAGCCCCAAGGAAGGCGCGCACCTTCGCAATGGCACTCAACACATCGGAACCCGAGACGCAGTCGTCCGGACGATCAGCGATCTCCGCCTCCACGTCGTCGTCGTCGTCACTGCCATCCTCCGGCTCGCAAGCGCTGCTCACGATGTCCTCGGTTGTGAGCTCCGCCGCCGTCCACGCAGCCGCGTCGCACTCGACGTAATCGTCAAATGTCACCGAGGGGTCTATGGAGAGCTGTTCTTGCGCCTCCACCCACAACTCGCTTGCGTTGTCGTCGTCGTCTTCGCCTTCGCGATCTTGTGGATTGGCTGGCGTTTTCAGTAAACCTGCCTTCCTCCAGCTGTTTCGAATCGTGATGGGACTGACCTTCCACCACGACCCGGTGAGCATCTCCGCGGCCTGCTTGACGTTTATTGCCGTTGGCTGGTTCAGTCGAAGGTTAATCAACAGCCGCTGAACTAGGCGCCTTCGAAATTCGGCCTTCACACTCCTGATTATCCCCTGATCCAGAGGCTGGAGAAGTGAAGTACAATTCGGGGGCAGGAGCTCGAGGCGCACATTCGTCAAGCGAATGTTGACAAGATGCGCTGAGCAGTTGTCGACTATCATCAGGATTTTCCTGCCTTCCTTCTCCATGTCGCTGTCGACCTTGAGGAGCCACTCAGAAAAGATATCGCGCGTCATCCAAGCACGGCTGTTGGCTCGGTAGTCACACGGCAGCGACATTACATTTTTCAAGCAACGGGGCTTTAAAGATTTCCCAATGACGAGAGGCATGAGCTTCTTCGTGCCAGTTGCGTTACAGGCGAACAGCACGGAAATCCGAACCTTCGATTTCTTCCCGCCTTTGCATTTCATTCCCTTAAAATGCATCGTTTTCTCCGGGAGGAGCTGATAGAAGCACGCGGTCTCATCGGCGTTAAAAATGTCATCCTCGGAGTAAGACCGCACGACTTCTTGAAAGTGGCCGTTCGTCCACGCAGCGGCACCCTCTGCGTCCGCTGCTTTTTCTTCTCCGGAGGCCGTCTGCCAGGTGATCCCGTTTCTTTGACGAAAACGGTAGAGCCACCCCGCACTTGCTTCGAAACCATCGACTTCAAGCGCTGCGGCGAATTCTCGCGCTTTTTCGTGAAGCATTGGCCCCGACACTGGCACGCCTTGCAATCGGGCATCCTTGAACCAAGTCAACACTGCTTCATCCACGTTTCGAAAATTCCCGAGCCGCAGCCGTTTCCTGCTTGGAGCAAGCTGAGACCTTTGGTGAAGCTCAACTATTTTCGCACGATCCTTCAAGATCGTCGCAATGGTCGATGGCGCCACACCAAGCTCCTTGCTGATGTCGATCTGCCTTTTCCCGGCATCAATGTCCCGAAGAATTGCCACTTTATCCTGCAGCGAAAACTGCTTCCGCTTCTTTCTGGTGGCCTCCGCAGAATTCATCGTCGTCCGAACGGCAGAGTGATAGCGCGGCAGCCGAATATCAACACGTCCTCAACGAAACAAAGAACGGCGCGGGCGCTCCGCAGGCTCAGTGCGTAAGAAAGAGCAGGCCTAGTCACGCATTCCACTTGCACGTTTGGATTTGGATTTGGCTAGTTTCCCCGGACGCGGCCTCCGCGATTGCCTCCGGCAGCGCTGCCGGAGCGGATCCCTGAGGCCACGCTTTGTATTGCTCGCATCCCGCGATCGGTTCCGAAATTGCCGCTTTTCTTTCTGCGGTGGATGTAAATTCGTAGTAATGAGGTATTTAACTTGAGTGACAGCGAGAAAATTGCAGTCGTTATTCTGAATTATTCGGTATTTTGAAATTCGTAGTACTGAAAAATTTTTACATTGATAGCATAGGCCTTCGGAAGGGGATTTTCGAAATGTTCGTAATTCTGAAAAAATCGTAAATCTGAGGTTCGCTGTAACGAGATTTGACTGTATCTACAGAAATGATAGGAGCGACAGAAGGGGAGGAGGGGTGTTGATTGCTGCTAAAAAGCATATACGGTTGAATCCCGCCACAACGAAATCGGCGGGGCGTACGAAAAATTTCGCTGTCGCGGAATTTCGTTGTCGAGAAATTATAGCCCGAGTCGGCTGATCCCGGGCTGGCGTTGCATACGACTGTTCTTACGTCGCCGCGCACGTGAAAGTGCGTGGCGCGAAACGACTGCACCATGTGTCTGCGCATAGGCGACTTGGTGTAGAGAGAGGAACTCGAGTGAGACACAGCGGGAAGCATCGTGCCTGCATGCTCTGCCGAAGCGCGATTGGTGGCCCCGAGAGGGACCATTGAAAAAAAAAAGCTGCCAAAGGAGCTTTGAGAGAAGAGGAGGAGGAGAGGCGGCGTTGCGAAAAAAAAAATTATTTCCAGAAGTCCGTAAGCTTTGTCTGCTTGCGTTTTGCTGCCAGCAGCGGTGTCACGCGACTCTCACACTCTGTTATGAGAGCCATCGCAACGTCGTCGTCGTGAGAGCCCAGAAACTTCCTGATAAGATCGAAGGCATCCAACACCTGCGACGAGGTTGCCAAGGCGGATGAATCCTGGGCGGAGTCGTCTTCAGCTTCGGACGGCGGCTCTTCTGGCTCGCGAACACTTTTAATTAGTATGTTCTCATCACTGAGCTCCTCGTAAACAAGCACATCCGCATCAGCGTTGAGGAAATCGTCCAGCTCGATATCACCGGGGATGTTTCCTGCATCCTGGAGGGATTTCCAGGCCGTACTGATCCCCGGAGTCGACGATGATGGAGCGTCATCCTCCACGGCTGCAGCTGTGCTGGTCGCCTCCTGGTCAACAAACCCGGCGTGCTTGAAGCAGTTGTTGATCAAGGTGGACCGCGTCACGTTCCACGCAGCAGCTATAATCTGCAGAGCCATGAAGAGGTCCACCTTCGTCTCCCTGCCCGTCTCGATATTCAAAAGAATACGCTGAATCAGCCTCTCCCGATAAGCACACTTCACGCTTTTGATAATGCCTTGATCCAGCGGCTGAATGATCGAAGTGCAGTTAGGCGGGAAGAATCTCACCTCAACGCTTGACAACTTGACGTCGTCGATGCGGTGGACAGAACAATTGTCCAAGAGCAAACAAACCTTTCGGTTCTGCCTGCTCATGTCGCGGTCAAGTGCCATAAGCCAGTCCGCAAATATGGCACGGGTCATCCACGACCGCCCGTTAGCGACGTACTTGACGGGAAGGCTTCTGTTTCCCTTGAAGCAGCGCGGTTTAGCACTTTTCCCAATAACTAACGGGGGACGCCTGTCCGACCCATCCATATTCGTGCACAGCAGCACTGTCACTCTTTTCTTGCTGTGCTTGCCACCCTGGCAACGCTGCCCTTTAAAATCCAGTGTCCTCGCTGGCAGCATCTCGTAAAAGAGGCCCGTCTCGTCCGCGTTATAAATATCGGACGGCACGTAGCCGCTCATGATATCAGCCACGTTGTCCACCACCCATTCTGAGGCGCCGCCAGTGTCCGCGGAACTTGCTTCCCCGCACAAAACTTTCCCGACGACGTTGTGCCTCACTTTGAAGCGATTGAGCCAACCTGTGCTGGCCTTAAAGTCATCCAGGCCTAGCAAACAGGCATAATTGAGGGCCTTCTGCTGAACAATGCTGCCGCTAAGCGGGATGTTCTTGGCTCGCGTTTCGACAAACCAGGTGTAGACAGCCTTATCGAGCTCTTCGTAAGTTGGCTGCGTCACCTTCTTGTGTTGAGCTGAAGTGCCCGACGCAAGTGCCTTGCCGATGTTTTCTTTGCTCTTGAGTATCGTTGATAACGAACTCGGCGCGATGCCAAAATCTGCCGCAATAATCGACTTCTTCTTCCCGCTTTCTGCTTCGGCGATAATACGCGCTTTTTCTTCTAGCGAAAGAAATTTCCGCTTCTTCGCTGGCGGCGACATCCTAGGCATTCAGCAGAGCAGAGACGCGACGAGACCACGCTAAACAGTGCACACACAAAGGAAGAAATGGTGAAGCGGAGTGGGCTTCTTCCTGCACTCTCGCGTTTTCCTTTTTTTTTTTTTCTCCGACAGGACACGAAGCTCCGCCCACCGATGGCTCCGCCCACCGGTCCACACAGACTGCCTGAAACCGCGCTCGGTGCCTAGCAGACGACGCGGCCACGGAGGACGCGGCCGAAGACGCTAGCAGGTGGCGTGCGCTGGCGCATTTTACACGCGCTTTCGAGGAGCCCCTCTTCGCTTGGAGGCCGCGAACGCTTACCAGCCAACACCGCTAGCAAGTGATCATGACGCGCTTTCGTGCTTGACAGGAAACCGCGAGCACCATGACAGCGAGCTACATCAATCGAAGAAGCCCAGCAAAGAGCCAATGAGCGGGGCGTGACGTCACTTCAAAAATCACGTGGGCATCTGGAGAAAAAAAAAAAAAGCACACGAGGGTGTGCGCGAGGAGGATGTGCGATTGAGTGTGCGTACCCCCCCCCCCCCCCCCCAACAGTCTGCGATGCAAAAAAATTAACGGCGGGAACGGGAAAGTCGCTCTTCAGCACTCAACTTCTGAAGAAAGACAAGACGGAGGGGCCACTCACCCGCGAAAATTTGCAAAAAAAATTCGTAGAAGCGAACACGTGCTCGCAAAGTACTTCGTTTTTGAGGAAATTTTAATACATTAAGTCCTATGGGGGTTTCACGGGGAATGCAAATTACTTCGTTGTGGCGAAAATTTCGTTGAAGCGGCGTTCGTTGTACCGGGATTCAACTGTAACTTCTTTTCCCGTTGATATTCCTAGTAAATTAGAAATTTTGTGGGTTTGCATCACATCGCCATCTTCCAAGCATCTTCTTGGAGTTTGTTACAGACCACCAGATAGTCCGCAATCATTCGTCTCTGATCTACATGATAACCTAACTGAAGCAAAAGCTAAATTTCCAAAAGCAAGTATTTGTCTACTTGGTGACTTCAACTTTCCCCGAAATTGACAGGCCGAGCTTTAAGTTCGAGAACACGTGATGGCACTAATTTTGTTCAACTAACTCTCGATTTCTCTTTTGTCCAATTAGGTCGAAAAACCTACCCGAGGGAAACAATAAGCTTGACCTCGTCTTCTCGTCAGTCCCAGACAATATAAGCCCTATCTCTTATTCTGATGGCTTCAGTGATCACGAACTGCTTAATTTCACGATTTCCATGCCTTCATGCGCACGTGCACAAAACACATAAACGTATTTTTGATTATAACCGCGCTGACTACAATGCCATTAATATCGGGTTACAATCCTTTTGTGACACATATCTTCCGACTTTTTCTCAGCGTTCGGCCAACGATAACTGGGTTTTGTTCAAAAATAGTTCACTGGAATTAGTACACCGTCATATACCACTGCTCACCCTCCCGCACGAACGCGTCTAAACCATGGTTCAACAGGATGTTACATGCATTAAAAAACAAGAAAAAGCGACTATTCAAAGCTGCCAAACGCCTTGGCACACCGGCTTCATGGCAGAAACACAAAACCGCCGAAAAAACATATTGTAGTGCCATCCGCAAAGCAAAGCTTAAATATTATTCCCATGACCTTCAATCCCTTATGACACACAACCCTAAAAAATTTTGGAAAACGATATCACCTATTGACACTCCGGTTCTTGTTTCGTTGTTGGATAACACTGGTGCTCCAGTTATAGAAGAAGAATGCCCACTTATATTTAATAATTATTTTTCTTCAGTGTTCACACAGGAAGACCATTCCACTACTCCACCATTAGTAGATGCCGATTACCAGTACATGAGTCCCATAGAAATAAGTGTCTCCGGTATTGCAGCATTAATAAACAATCTTAAGATTTCGACTTCTGCTGGCATTGACGATATTAATACAAAAATTCTCAAAAGCACAGTGATCCATTCAAGCAATATTCTCTTCCATATATTTCGTCAGTCGCTATCAACTGGTGAAATTCCAAGGGATTGGAAAATTGGTAAAATTATCCCCATCTTCAAATCAGGTGATAAAACGAACGCGCAAAATTATCGCCCCATATCATTGACATCTGTCCCATGTAAGATCCTCGAACACATCATCGTATCAGCAGTGGCGCAGCATCTAGATAGTAATAATTTCTTTTTTTCTAACCAGCACGGGTTCAGGAAAGGCTTCTCTTGTGAGACTCAACTACTGGAATTTACTAACGAGCTACTACACAACATGGACGAGAACTTCCAAACAGACTGCATATTCTTAGATTTCTCAAAAGCATTCGACCGCGTTGCGCACTCACGCTTAATAGGTAAAATTACTTCCCTCAACCTAGACTCACTAACAACCTCATGGCTAAGGAATTTCTTGTCTTTTCGTAAACAGTTCACGGTTGTTAACGGCCACTCATCTCCGTTTAGCGATGTTCTATCTGGTGTTCCTCAAGGAAGCGTCCTGGGCCCGTTGCTGTTCCTGATTTACATTAATGATCTGCCATCTAACATTACATCAACCATTCGCTTGTTCGCAGATGACTGCATAATTTACCGCAAAATCCGATCACCTGCAGACCTTCTTGCACTTCAAAGGGACCTCGATCATGTAACCGCTTGGTGTTCATCATGGCAAATGTCACTTAACACTGAAAAATGCAAGTTAATGACATTCAGCCGCAAAAAATCTAACTCTTCGTTCAATTACATGCTCGATAACAGCTTAGTCTCTCAGGTGTCTTCTTACAAATACCTCGGTGTCCATTTTTCATGTAACTTGTCCTGGTCCACTCATATACAGAAAATAACAGCTAAAGCATCCCGGACCTTAGGATACCTAAAACGGAATCTTCATGGAACTCCTGCTACTACCCGTAAGCTCGCCTATCAAACATTTGTTCGTCCGCAACTCGAGTATGCATCATCCATTTGGTCACCTCACCAGGCTTATTTAATTAACTCCCTTGAATCAGTCCAAAATCGTGCTGCGCGTTTCATCTCCAGAAACTATGACCGTCACTCAAGCGTCACAAACATTAAATTATCGCTCTCTCTTTGTACCTTGCAATCACGAAGATTAATTGCCCTAATCTGCTTATTTCACAAGATAGTCTATAGCACTAATCTTTCGACTCTCCCTCTTGCCCAACCTCACCGCACCTCGCGCCGTTTAAACAACCATCTCAGCTTCAAATGCCTTTCAAATAAAACCGTTGCATTCAATTCATCCGCTTTGCCGCAGGCTATTGTTCACTGGAATGGTCTTCCGGAACACATCGTCAATATTCGTGATCCAGCTTCTTTTAGGACCGAAATAACAGCCATTTTTTCTTATTACTGACGCGTCAATAACTATTGTATAATGATGTTCTTACTGTTTAATGAGTACTAACAGTCAATCAGTATTATATAATCGTGTCATTCATGCTCCTGTTATTACCCCTATTTATGTAATCCCCCCCTCACACAATACTCCATGCTTGGAGCCTGTGAGGCAACGTGAATAAATAAATAAATAAACTGGCGATTTCTTCGAAATTTTTGTAATTTTATTTCAGAAGCACTGCCTACTTTTGCAGATGGCCTTAGGCAGGAGTAGAACGTTCACGATACAAAGAAAAAAAAGCTACATTGCATGAAATGAAAAAAAAAATGCTTAACAAGATGGGAATGGAGGAAAACATAAGACAAAATCAGCCCGCTTCGGGAGTTAGCCCGTGACCAAAAAAGTGGGTAGAATGTGCTGCACATCGGCACGCTGTTCGTACAGTAAATGTGACGACCATACATAGGCAAAAAAAGTGCGAAGAAATGCAAACACTACACACACGAAAGAAACGCTAACAGCAACACAGCAGAAGCACATGCGTACAGGCAAAGAACGGTGTTTAAGTTTTGATACAAAGACTCGGCCATTCCACATTCCAATAAGGAAATAAAAAAAAACGAGCAGCAGCAAAAATAGAGTGAAACAATACGTATAATACCACATGCACAAGAACTATAAGAGCAATGCAGGAGCAACACACGCGAACAGATTAAGATCAGTATTTCAATAATTTTCATACAAGATACCCGACAGTGGGGCATTCGCAGTATACGAGCTGGAAGTGCGTTAAACTCACTGACAGTTCCATGGAAGAAAGAATTCTTAAAAGCATCGGTATTGCAGGTGTATTCTTCCAATTTTCTGGAATTGTCTCGGTGCGTATTCCGGCAAGTAAAAAGTTCCATAAACTGCTCTCTGCCCCGTTCTTCACCATGACCGCTAGCCCGATCAATTCCTCTCCTCCTGTAAGCTGTGCGGGAAAGCTGAAGACTCTTTACGTCCTCCTCACATGTCCTACCTTCCCACAACCTCCATCCCCAACCACAGCGGAGTCATACTGGGAGACTCTCCTGGCCAGCTCCGCTGCTGCTCACCAGCACCGGATACAGACGGCCAGAAGCGGATAGCCCTCTAAGGGCTGTCCTTTGCTCTGTAAGGGCAGCCCCCTAAGGGTTGCCTCGTGCCATGTTAGGGAGTCTGCCCCCTCTGTATTGCTTGGCTATAAACTTTTCCACCACTACCCCCTCAAGCACGCCACGAAATGCGACTAAAGCACTGAATTTTGAAGCTCGCTGTATCAGCTTATGTGGCCATGGCGAGTTTTGTTTCTTGTTACCTTACACTTGTTAGGTGTAAGAGTGACTGCGCTGACAGCCAGGGCGCACACGTCCAGCAGACTGCAGGAGGATCTTAACCCGGTGTCTGCACCAATGAAAAACGTCCTTGTTGAAGGAGGACATAGAGGAGCGAATGCATTCAAAGAAAGAGGTGAAAAGGCGGTGCAGATGAGCTTTCTCATAGCGCAGCGCTAGTGTGGAGATCTGAAGAGCACGCCACTGTGATCAAAAGACGTACCTATGCGAGGCACTTCTAGCACAGAGTGACCGGTTGAAGAAGTAAGAGAGGGCTTCACGGAGAAGAAGCCTTAATTAATTATTCAGCCCTAATTGAGAGGAATACTCTAGACGCAGCAACGCGGAAAGCTGCAGGTAGCGCTGAGCGGGTTGACAGTGACCATGCAGGCAGTCCTTTTGGCAGACATATTTGCACCTAAGCCACCTTTGCACACACTCCACCGCTTGTGTCAAACAAGTGAGAGCAGACAAACACAAGGAAATGAAAGAGAAAATTGGAGGGCAGACTTAATCTCTGGCTTAAAGGTATGATGCGATAGCGTTAAAGAGTTAATCCCTATATATGCATAACTGGTCATTCTATACTTAAAATTCATAGATCCCTGGCAGTCCTCATAACAGTCCTGGCGCAGTGTTGCAGCGGTTAGGCGTTGACGGGTGCTGCCACCGGTGGGGCTTCTGCGACCCAGGTTGCTCTTCCCGAGCGAACCTCTCGCGACCATGCAGTCAGTAATTTAACTGCCACCTGCCACGGCGCACAGCTTGCTTGCAATCCGGTGGGCAGCGAGTGCTGTCGCCACAAGGCTGCGTGACCTAGGTGTCCCGCCTGCTTCTGTGTTGCCTCTCTGAGGACTTTTCAAGGATTTTTACTCACGGTCAAGGACGCCGACGCTGACCACGCTGACGACGAGGCTGGATATTTTGCAAAATGTGCTCCTTAACATTAACGCTTTAAAATGAAGAGAATAAGGAGCAAACCACGCAACACACCTCTCTGCTAACTTCTTCTTCTTCTTCACCCCAGGTAAATGGCACATACCCACGCTGGGGGATTGGCCAAGGTGTAGTAGAATAAACAAAAGTTTCCATGGAAGATGGCGACAAAATTGTAGCACTAATCGTGAATTTTGAAAAATCAATGAATAAAAACAACAGAACAATATTGACAGTTAAATAACAGACAGCATTTTGGTGAAAAAAGAAGAGCTCGTAGAACTTTAAAAGAATTAGCTCATCAACCTACCAGTTGCAATTATGTAATCGTGGAGAAACCCACAAATAGAACCCAATGCAAATCCCTTGGCGTTCGCACCAAATGATAATACTGGCAAAGATAAAGGGAGCCCTAACCTGGAGACTTTCAGAAGGTTCAAGAACTTCGTTTTCTTCGCTTCTTTTAAATAGCTTTTCACTACGTCACGAGACGTGTAGAAGTCCTATAATCTACTTTGAACCGCCACAACTCGCGGTTATTTTTCTTCATTGCTGCGAGTATGGGTTGTGCTTGTTGTCAATGCAGCCTGAACATGAAAATGAACGGCCGCTTCCTATTTTCTGCTGAAATCCACCTGTAGGAGTGTATGGGTACACGAAATGGCGGTAGCTGTGCAGGATATACACACTGCCAATATATCCTAAATGGTTCTTATGGCAGGGTCGAATGGACTGCCAAGCGACTTTGCTAAGGAGGGGTTATTCCGATCTTTCAACGGTAGAGCAGCCGAACTTCTTTCGCCTTCCAGCTCAAATGAAAATATTTGAAGCAGAGAATTTGGCTCAGACCTATTTCAAAAGGCAACAAAAAAGGTAGCACAGCCAGGGAAGGCAGTGAATAATTCACGTGCTGTTAATTCTGCGCTTATTCCGGTCCCTAAATGGTGCACAACACTGCACTTCGAGACTCGTTTCGCAGCTTTGTAAACGCCGAGCTGCCCTCCTTCGCATTCAAAAACGCAGCACTAATCCATTATCCCACACATTCGATGAGAATGACTGCTTTGTCTGCAGTGTTGTTTACTCTCATAAAATTTCCCTTCAGGTGGGCGCTACTTAAGTGCAAGTGAGGAGTTTTTTTTCGAAATGAGCCAAATCCACAAACCGAAAGTAACGCAACCCCAACTGTAGTGGCAAGCTAAGCCAGTCAACTTTCCTTTAAAAAACAGATCAGATCAAAATGGGTCAAATCACACCAACTGAGCTAGCCCGCAGATCACATTTCAAATCGAAAACGAGCCATATCCTTCCACTGCGTGGATCGAAATGAGCCAAATCCGTTCAACCAATAGGAGACTGACCCGGAGACCACGTGATTCAACCAACATAGCAGCCTCCTTGTAGGCTCGTGCCGGCGGTGCTCGTGCGTGATAGCGCGGACTGCGTGGTCTGTTTCGCGAGCTCCTTTGTTTTTTCTAGACTTTTGCTTTGACGGACTTAGTTCCGCATGGATTGCGACGGGTATGAAGAGGTCGGTGAACGTTCCCTGCCCAGACGCCGAGAAAGCAAGAATTTGCCGCTTCCGAAATGTAAGCACACAAAGAAGACTCTCAATTGCGCGCTTGTGACAGAAACATTGGTGGAAAGCTTCAAGAAGACGTTTAGTGAACTGTGCAGTGTGAAGCAAAAGGCATTCATATTGATGCAGTGCACATCTTCTGCAGTCAAATGCAGGAGAGGAAAACATGAGGAACATCGTCGAAGCCTCGCCGTTTCTTACAAGGTACGGCTTGAAAATGGAAGAGAGGTTCCTGTTTGTCGTGATATGTTTTGTGCAGTGCTTGCTGTTAGCCACAGTACAGTTACCCGCTACGTTAAGCACAGGCACGAAAAAGGCGGATTGAAGGCAGATGCTCGTGGAGGCGATCAGAAGCTCCAACGCTATGGTCGAAAGCGATCGGCTGTTGTGATGTTCATAAAGCACCTTCGTGCAAGAGAGTCGCACTACAACCGACAGAAGACTCGAAAACTGTATCTCCCGGCAAAGCTGAAGAGTATCCGAAATAAATGGCGGATGTATAATCAACAGGCTACTGAAGATGTCCGAGTGAAATGCGGTTTTTTTCACCGAATTTTCCGCGCGAAGTTCAACCTCTCGTTTGGAACACCGAGAACGGATGTTTGCTCTGTGTGCTTAAAAAACGCCTACGACATCAAGACTTTGAAAGATTCTGCACAGAAGCAAAAGGTTCTAACAGATCAAAGGGTGCACAGGTTGAAGTATAGGGCTTTTTATTCCCTGCTACGTGAGAAGCGAGAAGACTTAAAGACGTTCTCTTTTGACTGCCAACAAAATCAAGTGATGCCCAAGATTCCAGACCAGCAAGCCTATTACAGCCGCCAGTTGTATCAATACCACCTGTGCGTGGTAGAAAACCAGAGAGATGGATCGATGCCCAAAGATGCTGTCCATTGCTACACATGGAGTGAAGATCAGAGCAGCAAGGGAAGCAACCAAGTTGCCAGTGCAGTGCACAATACACTTCGAGGTGCAAATTTGGAAGGAATTAAAGAGGTGCGGCTGGTAGCGGACGGTTGTGCTGGTCAAAACAAAAACTCAACTATGCTTTGCATGATTCTTTGGTGGATTCAGAATGAGGCTCCAGCTTGTGTTTCGTTGGTTTCTGTTGTGTTCCCTGTCACAGGCCACAGTTTTTTACCTCCAGATAGAGTATTCGGTCGGATTGAGAAAGCTGTCAGAAGACATGAAGAAATTCTAAATCCAGAAGGCTACAAGCGAATTTTTGCTAACCACGGCATTGTACTAGAAATAGGAAAGCACTGGAACGTCTATGACTGGAAGGCGTACTGTACGGAAGTAATGAGATCAACGTCCAACCTGCCTTTCAAGATTACTGAAACGAAGGTTTTTTACATTCAGAGAAATGTGACAGGCCGAAGCCCTCAAATTAGAGCCGAACCCCACTACAGGGTTTCGGTGTCTAATTTTGTATCGGTCCTAAAGAGGGGAAAAACCCTTGTACAAACACCGAAACAGTGCGAGCTGTATGCACACCACCTCAACGAACTGAAGGTGAGAGACGTGACCAACCTTCTGGTGACTCACTTTGGTGTGTCATGGAAAGAAAACGAAGAACTTGCGTATTTTGAGGCTGCCTTTCGTCGCTGTCAAGAAAAGGAGCCCATGGCAGATTGCGAAGAAGGCTGCTTATGCTGCCAGGAAGACAGGCCTGCTATCCATGTATCAGTGTAAAGCGGGTGACGCATACTTGTAATTTTTTTTTGTTCTGAAGTCACAGCACAAGCATTTTTCCATATTGTTTTGAATGTAACCTGAAACATACTGCAGTAATAATAAAGTTTCGAGAAGAAAGCTGGTTCAAATCTAATGCTTCGCTTCGATATGAGCCAAATCCAATGTTTCCATTGTTGTATAGGCCAAACTATGCGCGTAAATTTTTGGCGATTAATGCTGTTCGACTGCTCTATCTGCCCCATAAAACTTGTGAGGTACTAGGTTGAATAGCAGGGCATTCCTTTCAGACAAGAAATTATGGCCTTGTCTAAGTTTCTGTTTCTGTTTCTGTTTTGGTGGATCTGGCTCATTTCGAAAAAAAACTCTTCAAGTTATGGGACTGGACCATTGATCGAACGGAATTATGCCAGGCCAAAGATTTGATAGCAATCTATTAACTAGTAGAGCCACTTTATAGCAATTTAAAATTAACCTTCTTTTTATCTGACGTTTTCGTTACAAGTCAAATAGAACAAAAATGGCATTACGACGAGTAATTTTTGAGATGGTACCGTTGCGTTCTTCGGAGAGCCTCAGGCCTCTCCAAGCGTGGTTATTCGGCGGTGATGAAGGAAGAGACGACGAATGTAGAAGATGAAGACAACGGAATATATTTACAGAAATTTGCAAAGTTGAAAACTGCAAGTTAAAAAACGAAGAAACAAAAACGAATTCAGTAACGGTAACTTAAAAGAACGGATCTCACACAGAGAAACACACTACATGACCTTATTTATCGACCGAAGCTTAAAGCCTAGGCACTTACAGAAGTATACGTCCTGAAAACGGAGCCTCTAGCTAGACTGGACAAGACTGGTGTCTAACACTTATTGCATTTGTATATGTTCCACAAATAGAGATGTTAGGGCGGTCATGTTTTAAGGCCCGTCTTAGTCTTCGCTAACCAATGATGCTTAAATAGAAGGTAGCCACAGCCCCTGAAGGATGGGCACAACCTTAGGCCCAGGGCTTGCTAAAAGAAACACATAAAGAAAACATTCCTCTCCACGCGGGACTCATCGCCCTCTCCGCGTAATTTTCTCTCCCTTCCCATTCTGCACGTCCGTCTTCTCGCCACGTCACCCGCGTATCGCTTCTCTAAGGCGGACGTGTGCTCGCTAACTGACAGTCGAATGGTGGATGCAGAATCCTCAGATCCTGTGAAACGCTGAGCAGTCGGTGCTGTAAGCGTAGAATTTTGACTGGGCAAGTCAGTCGAATTTGAAAGCGTACCTGATCATCTCGCTTTCCGGCTGAAGACGATTGCACTGTGGGAATGGGGATAGTCACCAAGACAGGAATCTCAAGTGAAAAGGGCTGAGAGGCTCGCTGTATAAAGGAGCATTGTCAGAGGACTGTGTGTTCTGGTTACCGTTATTGTGGCTGTCGGCATGCACAAGGACTAATTTGGATGCATACCAAATATTTCCATCCCTCATCTTAAATGCGTTATGCGATACCTTGGACAGTACTGTAAATGAACCTGTGCTCTCAGGACGTTTCCCTGGAGTGCGTACCCTTACTCTACTCCCAGTCTGTATACATAGAGGATTTGTTCCCCTCTTTACATCCACGTGTTGTTTCACGTACTGCTGTGTACGGAAAACCCTAGTTCTTACAACAGGAGGATTGCAAGAGGAGTTTGCAGGAAGTCGACGCAGCTTAGACGCCACAGGTTTCACGCCCTATCGCCGAGTTGGATAAACCGGCGGCAAAGTTGATGCGATTGCAAGCCGCAGAGAATATGATCTTGCACCATGATGTCTGTAGCAGTGCCAAACTTGCAAGATTTGGCAAGCCGTTGGACATCTCGAATGTATTCGGCAGCTGGAGCAGTACTCAGCACTCTGCGTTGGAAATGTACGCGGCTGCAATATTCGTTTTCTTCTTGCTGATTGTGCTCGCCTAGCAATTGCAGCGCAGCTTTGCATACGTCTGGTGCCTCGGAGTTACCTGTTTTTTTTTTTTTTAATTTAAAACGCATATGCATAACGAGCAACTCTGTTGATGTGGCTATGTTGGATTTTCAATTTTCGTTTCGCGCTCATCTGCTGATGTCGTGCGTGCGCCTCATCGTGGCAAAGAGAAAATAACTGCCTGCGTACTTCGGCCAACGTTCGGGCTTTCGCAGTGCAGAACCCACTGCCGCTGAATTGCTTTTGCTGATCGGACTGTGCTGCGACCTTTGCTTATCCACATCTGGCACCTGGTACAGGTCGGTAGGTAGCGCAGCCCATGCTCCGGATGCCTCCAAAAAGACGGGACTCTAGCGCTTCTGGATCTCCTGCCATCGAAGTTACACGTACCGATTGAGATAGACGAAGGCTTCAGGGTCTGCAACCGGAGTTTGGGCCTTTAGTTTAGCCTTACACTCCCGAGTTCTTGAAATAACTGCATTACTGTATGACTGTTCTGTAACAGCTGAAAATTATTACGCTGGGCCATTTAACCCACCTCTCGTGAACTGGCTGTATACGCCGGAATACAGTTTCGTCGACAGCCGTCTTCTCGGCATAATGCTTGCATGTGATTTGGCACAATCTGTACTTCAAAACATCCGTTAAAATAGTGACACTAGTCCAATATTCCATCTTGTAAATGTTAGCAAAAATTTGACAGGGTTCAACATCTGTGTGGGTAATGGAGTATTTGACCGCACGCTTGTGCTATTCAGTAACAGGCTTGATAAATATAAGAAGAAATGCATTAAGCCCTGCAAAATCGTTAAAGACTTCAGTCATTCCAGTCAGAAATCTGTCCTTCGAGAACTTTGGAGGCTGGTTGGCAACTTGCCAAGAATTGATATTAGTTCTCTATGACAGGCGTTTGTACCTTGCTGTAAATGCTTCACGGACGCCTTTGTTTCGACCAAACACATTAAAGAACAGCGAGCAGACCCTCCGGTTGGTAAAACATTTATACATATACAGCATAGCTTAAAACGTGTGAAAAAGGTGAACACAGCACTGAAGATCTTTGCCGACTGCAAACCAAGCTTTCTGATGCATTTTGGCTAGCCCGACAGATTCTTTTCCAGCACTTGCGGAAGTACCTAGAAAAGTAGTTCCGATAAGTTTTGGCGATACCTTGGCAATAAAATCATATCCGTGGATGAAATAAGGCAGCAAGATAATGTAATCGTCGATCCTTAGGAAATTTCTAACATAATGTATGAATACTTTCATTCTGTATTCAGCCGTGTTGATAGTGCCATAGAGGCTTCGTCTTGCCTGCGCCAAGTTCTAGACCTCATATCTTTTGAGAGTGCGTTTTCGTTATTGCTAAATGTTAAACAAAAATCTTGTGGAGGTCTTAATGACATACCAAATTCTTTGAAGCGCCGTTACTCCGAGCCCATTGCGCACATCTTGTTGAGCATGGCAACGTGATCTGAAGATTGATGTTTGGCTCATGTCGTAGTAGTCCACGAGAAGGTTGCCCTCCTGCATATGGAAAACTATCGTCCCATTTCGCTAATATCTACAAGTGAAAAACAACAGAACACATGATCACTTACTACATAACGAATTTTATTGAAAGGAACAACTTACTTTCTCCCTTTAAGCATTGATTTCGCAGGAGATTATTAACATATTATTAGCGACTGTTGACGAAATCGCATAAACATGTTATTCTCGCAAGGCTTATCTTATAATCATTGACTTCATCAAAGCATTTGAACGCGTGCCTCACGGCAACCTTGTTGAAAAACTGACTAATGTTGGTCTTCTACATTTATCATCATTTGGATATAAGTGTACCTTTCAGACCGTACTCCGTTCGTATATGCTAAGGGCCACGCTTTCCCTGTATTGCCGGTTCCGTTCAGAGTGCCTCAAGGAAGTTTACTGTGACCGATTCTTTTCTCAATTTATGTTATTGGTATAACTAGTGCCGTTCAACCTCATGTTGACATCAGATTGTTCCCCGATGATTATCAGCGCTTTAAACAGGCCACATACCAAGGCGATTTTCAGTCAAAGACGTCTAGCCAAACTTAACGAATAGTTCACGACATGGTGTATGACCTTAAACACTGAAAATAAATGGTCGTACTTCGCGTGACGAACACAAAGCAGCCCATTCTTTTTCATATTGAATCAATAATACTCAAAGAAAGAAAGTCTCAGAATACAAAGAACTAGGCATAACGCTTACACCCTTTCATGGTCCAAACACATCTCGAACATTTCCCTATCCGCCTCTAGGAAATATGGCTTTCTGCATCGTAAACAGGATACGGCACTTCCGGATTTAGAACATCTAGCCCCCACAACTTACATATTGCCCAAATTAGAATGCGCGGGAATTGTATGGGATGGCTTTTACCTAAAGGATACTCATAAATTTGAAAAGGTGCGCTGATTCCCCGTCACAGCTATTGGCTGCCAACCATATACCTACCTTATAATCGCAAAAAACTGTAGTAATGCTTATATTATTTTTATTACGCATAACGAGTCGCCGGAATCTAAAGGCCCACAATGCTGATGGTGATCATTATGATTATGATGAATTTTTATGATGCAAGGGCATGTGATGCCAAAGAGCGCTATGGCTCAAGGTATCTTCGTCCGCTAAAGGTGAGGTCAAAGATCTATTTCCCAAGCAATTCACCCCAAAGAGCCGAGCACCAGGGCAGGGGAAAGCTTGTACCCATTGCATCGCCGGTGGATACCCGGCGGCACTGGGGATCGAACCCCACAGCTCCAGCATGAGAGGCGGATGTTCCGACCACAAGGCCGCCGTTGCGGTATGGACCACCATGCATTCAACATTACCTGCCACGCGTGTCTACGCACCTCCACGCTCACGATGTGCTCCAGTTCCACGCACGCAGTAGCTTGTTTAAAAATTCTTTTTTTCCTCATAATGTTAGTCAGTTGAATAGTCTCCCCTCTGCAATTTTTTTTTTTACTGAAAATTCTGATCAGACGCTACTCATGTATAATGCTTGTAATTTTAGTGTCGGTTTTCTATCGATTCGCCGGTTATCCTTATTCTGGGGGAAGTGCAGTTTTCGTTCTCATCACGTGAAGACCATCATTTTGCATTACCTAAATGCCAACTTGTTCATTTTTGTTGTGTATCTTTTTCTTTTGCGTACGTCAAGCACAAGATCGTATGTGTTCTGTAATGTTAATAAAAAGAAAATGTGTTTGCTCAAGTACACCCACCTGATTAGTCTCATCGAGGCTGCAGTATATGCAAATAAATAAGTAAATGGATGAATAAATAAACACACTGTCACCTGGTCCACCAAGACATTCAGCGAACACGTCAATCCACATAAGCATGCACACTGCTATCTCTTCGCCATCCGTCGTGCTGCAGCAGCCGCAGGAGATACTGGAGCCCGTAGGTGAATACAACCGGTGGGATGATGACCCGAAGCTGCAACTTCTTTTTTTCGCAGCTCGTATACATAAGCATAATGATATCGTGCCCCTCACATGAAACACATCGGCGCGCTGTAACTTTTCGCTGTACGCTGTACGCCGGAAAGATGTATCATAATTATACTCAGAAGCAACTAGCGCAGCTCTCTACGCTGTGCCTATCGTTGCCTAATTAAGATTTCGTCTCAGCTTAGAGGTTATAACCCTTCAAATACTCTGGCCTTCGTCGCTGTTGCTGAGATCTTGACGAAGGCTATGGAACAGGACAAGGCATTAGGGTTGGATTATGTAGTCTGCTGAGGAGAGAGTGGTGACACTGCTGAGAGGTCATGTTCCGCAGCACCATCCGGTTGAGTTGCTGGTGAAAAAAAAAATTGATTTTGATGAAAGGAAATGACGCAGTAACTGTCTCACATATTTACTGTGTTACTGTGATTATACCTTTCAGTTGTGCGTTGAGCCCTGGTCCTGTGTTTCCTCGGCTTCTGTTTTCGTCCTTCACTCTCTGTACCGTTAAAATGCATCACGGTCTCTGGGGAGCTTTATAAAGATGTGCAAACGAGCAGTGATCAGCTGCATTGAAACAGTTTGCGCAAACTCTCTGATCTATTAATTATGCTCGCAAACAAATGTCAGGCAATCAATAACTTCTGTTGGGATATGATGCGTTTAGGTTTCGGAAATGAGCTGCTTTACGAATAGCTATGCTGCCAACTAGCTCACCGCCCTGTACTTTGCACTATCACGTACTATAAATGAAGGGTTGTCAGAACGCACTTTAAGATCCTAGCCCCCTCTGAAGATATTTCAGTGTCAGCCACCTTCCTTGCGACGCTTTTCCGGGCCCCTGCAGTGTCCAATTACCGTGTTTTTTCATCTACCAGCGGACCGGGATCTTCGTATCTGTTCCTCTAGGACCTTTTGCCCATACCACATAACATACCTTGTCCCTCGGCCCCTTTTTTGCCAAAGCTGCTCTTGCACCAATAAAATGATGCATCATCATCATCATAATAGCCAGCACGAGCTACTTAACCTTAAATAGTGGACTGTATCTGTAAGCGGGTTCCAAGAGAAGGAAAGCGGCAGAAAAGGGGGGGGGGGGGGCGATGAGATTAAGAAGTTTGCGGGCATATATACAATGGGCGCAGCTGGCAAAGGACAGGGTTAATTGGAGAGACATGCGAGAGGCATTTGCCCTGCAGTGGCTGTAGTCCGGCTGATCAAGGTGATAAATCATGCCTAATTGACCCTAATCTTTCTAACCACCTCCGCCTTTCTCCTGTCAGTTTTTTTTTATTTCTGTGGGTTCGTCAATAACATCTATCTCTTCTGCAACCCACTGGACCTTTTGCTGCTAGTTAAGATTATCCGTGCGAGAGCTCACATATATGCCGCAGTCCGCCAGAGGCGACCAAACTGTTCGCAAGTTGAAATCTCTGCCGCGCTTCATGTTCTCAGGAGGTTTTTCCCCAGATAGGACGTTTGTAGTGCATGCAGCAATCTCGAAAACCCAGTGCCACGAGTTCTTACCGTACGGAATGGTTTTTGCCGTGCAATTTTGAATTAAACTTCAGCAAACAGCCAAGCTTCCGTGTGAGGTTTTATTTGGCAACGAAACTACGGCATCTGCTGCCTTGACATATTCGGTCGCCGTTAAGTCTCCGAGTGCCTGAACGGGGCACGAGCAGCCGTGCTAGAGATCTCGCCGCTGAAACAGCTTCCTCCGAACCTTGCTTTGGCCGTCTGTTTCTTGCCCGTCACGGCACTTCGCCGCTGCCGGAGCGCAGGCGCCGAGATGCGTTTTCTGAGGCGCTTTCGGAAAAGGCTACACACTTTTCGGACGCGGAGTACCCGGGCGCTCTTTCGCGCGGTCCGACACGGCAGCACCGAGTGCCTTGGCTTTGATCTTCCGAGCGGAGACTCTGACTGGCTTCTTCCATGTGGTCCCAACACGGTCTCGCAGGGTCAAGTTGACCAGGTCCGTGAGAACAGACGTCTCCAGGCTTTCTTCTTTGGATGTCGTACACAGCTTACTGTCGTGCTGTGCAGCTGCCTGTTCACCTTTCTGACGACTATCGAAGCGTTTCTTTTGCGATCTGGCGCGGGGAGGTGAGTAGGTCGCTCCGACATCAGCGCGACCAACCGAAGCGGAGGAAGCCTTGCTGATGGTTCTTGCGGCTCTGGCAGACGTAGCGGCCTTCCAGGGGTCCCGTCGAAACATTCGCCCGCCGCGTCTTGTCATTCTTGCTTCTCTTTACGCCGGCAAGTACCAGGAATCGCTTGAACTGAATCGAAAGCTCACGTCGTGCTGCTCCTGAATACGTAGCGGGAGCGTACAATTGAACGTCATCATCTTCGAGCCTGGCTGCATAATTGAAGACCAGAGTAACTTCGTAGCAAATTGCCAAAAATAATCATCCGTTGAGTCGCAGGGCACGTAAGCTCGCTTTTCAAGCAATTTAGGCGAGCTTTGTTAATGACACGTTGTTCTTATAGATTGCGAGTTGCGCCGGCAGGTGGCTTGTGAAAAATCTCCGACAGAAAGCTGCGATAGCAAATACATCAGTACAGACAAATTAATGATGTGTTGCCATACCTGTGAAAGTTTGTTTCAACTAAGAATAACGGCTCAAAACGCAATAGCCCGCTTTTTTTCAGCGCATTACTAAGACTAGTTCACACGGTATCAGAACCAGAGTAAATAATTACGCTCGAGTCTTGATCCAAAACCGTCGATGAAGATAGTGACATGCTTGTAAGCCAATTTTTGCACACATATAGCTACTCTTTACAAAATGAGGTTTGAACTGAGTCAAAAGAAAAAAAAGTAACCTTGGATAACTCCGCATTTGTGCAGAAATGTTCACAAGACAAAATTCTTTGTTATTAATTCAGGGAAACAAAAGATACTAACATTCTAAATCAAGGACTCATAAAAATTAGGTCAGCAAAGAATAAAAATGCGGACTCCGTTACGATTAGTCGATGCAAGAAAAACTGCAGACTGCCAACTACGTGACCTTGCTTTGGAGGGCGAAGAAGCAAAAGTGGTGCATGCTTGCCGTGACACAATAGTGCCCATAAATCTCAGAGTGCTCGTTTTGTTCTTAATTGAAATCTTCAAATCTGGAATAACGTTTCTAACAAACGTTTTGAGCACCTGTCAGTCGCCGACGGAGTCTTGGCCAATCCCCTGCAGTGGGTACGTGCCATAATCTTCTTGAGGACATCATCAACAACAACAGGACGCGTAGATCGAATGCGGCGCGGGAGCCATTGCAACACATCACCAGCGGACGTTGAATACCCACTAAAATTTCTTTGCGCCTGATGCCTCAGTTCTTTTTTGCCAATAAAAACATTGAATTTCCTCATTCTTATTGGGCTTTCGATTAAGAGTTTTTTCTTGTTTCAAAAACTAGGATGTCATCGTCCTGTCCTGGGGTGCGAATTCATCATTTGCACTTAAAGAGAGGAAGTCCGCCGAAGTTGGCATTTTTTTCAGAAAAACTTTTCTTTGTTTCAACCACACTATGTTGACAATTTTTCGGATGTGCGTCCTTAAGCTACTGGCATATTAAAGGCAAAATAAGAGCTAAATAATAGCTAAAGCTATTTGTACAGGATCATGTGATGTTTTCCCCACGATAATATGCCTTGCATGGCTAGAACAAGCGAGCAAAATTTAGGAACGACGGCATAAGGTGCCCTTCGCCTACCTCATTCGACTAGCTCGAATTGAGTGTTTGTGATCACGCCACTATTATTTTGCTACGATCGGGAAACTGACTCATTTGCAATAACTGATTTCGCCAACTCTAGCCGTATGCTGAGGCGATGGAGGAGGGACTTTAATGGAACAGGAAAGGTCTGCCTGGTTGCCGGCCTGGCATGCTACTCCAGATGAAAGTGAAAGAAGAGAAGATTAGAGAAGAGGACGGTGAAAAAGAGGAAAACACACACACATGCACGCATGCACACACACACGCACACACACACAATTGTCAAAGAATATCTACCAAACCCGTGTCTCTCCAAAACACTAAAATGCTTTTGTCCCGCGCACACCCGAAGCCGCGTCTCTTCAGGGTCCAAGGAGAGGCTCCAGGTCACAGAGCTGTCCTGTCGGACTCCTGAAGCACACACCATGTGTGGTGCACAGAGGGCTACTTGATATGCAAAGCTTATGTAAACAGGATTTAGTGAAAGCAGCGTCCAGGCGAATTCGGTGGAGGCAACTTCGGTCACGTCTATCTATATTGTGTGGCATGCGGAAGTCGCAAGTGGGGTTGATACGTAGAAGGGGTCTATATTGACGTTTTGGATCACACCATAAAGAGCGTTGCGCTGAGGCGATAGTGTTGCTTGCGAGACTAATAGATTGCGTAGAATCATGGTCTAACGACATTCTCCAGGATTTATACTTGATACATTTAGGTGTACCTAAGCATCAACATCCGCTCATTTGTATCCTCAAAACATGGATATGTTGGGGAGTAGCTAGTAAAACGGATTAGTAGAAGCGACGTAAGACCTGCTTGGCGGAAAAATAAAATACAATTCATTGCCAGTGAAAACTCTCCGCTAAGGCTCCATCACGACTCAGTAGTAGAGAAGCCCCGGCACTCTTTTACCAACGTTTTCGCGAACCGCGACGTCGCGCGGGGCAATCTCTCTGCTGAACAGTCACTCGCGCTAAACTTTTTTACTAGCCACTGTTCGTCATTGATGAAAACTCGCGGACCACAAAAGCTTTTGAAAAAGTAGGCTCTTTTCGTCAGAAAAAAGGAGGCGCCAACAAGGCATCCCGCTTTGTCGGCGTCTGAACGCAGCAGCAGAAGCGGCTATGAGTCGTGCTTGCGGCGGGGCGGGCTGCCGGAGCCGGGGCTTGCTTTTGCTCTGGCTTTCCCTGCTCCTTATTTACGGCCGGCGCGCCGGCTGCAGGCTCCCTTGCACCGGCTTTCTTCATTGCTGCTCGACCTTTCTTCGGAGCGGCCTCCTTGCTATCGCCTACGTTGAGGTTTTCCATGGCTCACAGGACACAGCCATCTACTCCCAGTTCGAAAGCTGGTGGACTTCCATCTGTCGTCTCTTGAAGCGCGCCGTCTGCGAATGGGTATAGGGAGACGAGTAGCTGCCACTGACCTCGGTGCGTCCTCCGGCACAAGCGGATCTGGCGTCTACTGGCCTTCGCTGGCCCAGTCGGAGGCTTCCTTTCACTCTTCTCCTCCTCTGTTCCTTCGCACATTTCGTGGCTGCGATGATGATTCACCGCGCTTGAGAACGCACCCTTAGAGGATGATGTCCTCGGGCTGCATGTCACGCCCCGAAGAGAAGCTGCTGCGCGTGCTTAGCCAAATAATAAGCATCGTCTCCATCCTCTAGACTATATGCTTAAAAGAAGCGAGGTACGTGTTAATTGTGAAGCAACGACCGATTCTTTTCAGATAGCGAGCTCAGAACGATTCAAGCGCTCGTTTTAAGCCTAATAGTTGAAGGCCTCTCACACTGACGGTTCCGCTGCATTGAAGGTCGCGCACTTCTCTCATACTTCTCTCATACTCTCCACGACGCTGCCACAATGTCTCGTCGCTCATCATCTGTATTTCTACAGGTTTTGCTGCTGCCACTCCTGGGACAGCTGTTGTCGCTGCCCGCAGTACAGCTAGCTGATACCCGTGACGAAGAACCGTGCGTGCGCAAATTCCGTGGCCTGGATGAACCGCCAATCTGCTGCGACTTATCTTCGAGTCTGCTGCTCCGACCGCCGCCGTTTCTGGACACGTTCACTTTGCTCGTCGGGCAACGTGGGACGATGCTACCTACTCCGCCCCTTGAAAAGCGCGCACGCTTGGACGACGCTCTGGGCCACGACGCTGCCACAATGTCTCGTCGCTCATCATCTGTATTTCTACAGGTTTTGCTGCTGCCACTCCTGGGACAGCTGTTGTCGCTGCCCGCAGTACAGCTAGCTGATACCCGTGACGAAGAACCGTGCGTGCGCAAATTCCGTGGCCTGGATGAACCGCCAATCTGCTGCGACTTATCTTCGAGTCTGCTGCTCCGACCGCCGCCGTTTCTGGACACGTTCACTTTGCTCGTCGGGCAATGTGGGACGATGCTACCTACTCCGCCCCTTGAAAAGCGCGCACGCTTGGACGACGCTCTGGGCCACGACGCTGCCACAATGTCTCGTCGCTCATCATCTGTATTTCTACAGGTTAGTTATCTCCAAACTCGGTGTTACCGATGCAATGATGTTTGCCTTTTGGCAGTGTCGTGGCCGCCCAGCCCTTTCAAGCGTGCTTGCTCTGCTATTGTTTGTGTTCTGCGCTTGTTGCTTCTCAGTGGGGACGTAGAAGTAAACCCAGGGCCCATGACAAAGGCGCAGGAAGAGAAATTAGACACCGTGGCAGAAACCGTATTACGACTTGAAGCGAGCAACGCCACTCTTATTGAAGCGGTAACAAAAGTGCTAAACATTCATTCGACACTGAAAACAGACCTTGAAAATCTAACCAAACGTGTTCAAGAACTTGAAACAAAACTTGAATTGGCTTCATCTGTTAGTACTTCTGCAAATCACGAAAGTGGGTTATCTAACATCGTCAATAAAATTGATGACTTAGAAAACCGGTCGCGCCGTTCAAATGTTCTGTTTTATGGTATCGCCGATAGTGACTCGTCTGAAAGTTGGGAGACGTCAGAGCAACTTGTCAACGACTTCTGCCTCGATAAGCTTGGAGTCACTGTTACTTCTGTTGCTAGGGCGCATCGTGTGGGCCGTTTCTCGACCGAGAAGACACGGCCAATTATAGCGAAGTTTATCAACGATAAAGAAATTGAAGCCATTCTAAGTAACGGCCGCAAGCTAAAGGAAACAAATTTTAGCATCGGACGTGATTATTCGCTTGCTGTCCGTAACAAACGTCGACAGCTGCTGCAGTTCTCGAAAACGATTAAAAAAGATGGTGACCGCGTGCGTTTGGCTTTCGATAAATTGCATATCAATAAGGACACGTATCTGTGGGATGTCGCCAGTGGCCGAGCGGTGCCAGTTAGTCTTTCCACGACCGACTGACCGGTTCCAACGGCCACCTCATCTTTTCCAGCGTCTTCATGCTCGTTGAACACTCGTCTTAATTCAGAGAATAGCAGTAGTTTCCTTTTCACTAATATCCGAAGTGTACTTTCAAAATCTGTTGCCCTTTCTTCCCTCGTCGATTCAACGTGCGCTTCACTTCTGATATTAACTGAAACTTGGTTGGACGATACTATTCCGGATGCTAACATTCTTCTCAGTGAATCCGAATTTTGCTTTTTTCGTTGTGATAGAAAAAATAGAAAAGGGGGTGGCGTCCTTATTGCTACAAAGAAACAAATATCTGCTGTCCCGATCACTGTCACTACTTTTCTTGAATCTGTTTGGATACGATGCAAAATTGGTATTGCTGATGTTGTTATTGCTGCCTTCTACCGACCGCCAGATATGACTGCCACATTTTCAGGTGAATTTCATAGAATATTGAGTGACTTATACGTGCGTTTTCCTAACTCCATTTTCCTTGTATTTGGTGATTTTAACTTCCCAAACATTGATTGGCCTAATCTTACGGTTAACCCCAGTGACCAGGAAGCCCACATGTTCCTTCATACTTGCTTAGATTTTTCGCTTGTTCAACTTATCACTGATCCTACCCGCCGCTCCGCCACAACGGCAAATATTCTTGATCTCGTCCTAACAAATAACCCTGAGGTTTGTTTCGATATCTTGCATTTACAAGGCCTATCCGATCATGAAATCATCACCGGGTACATCACTCGTCCATTTGGTAGAAAGAAAACATCCACTAAGCGAATTCATTGCTACAACCGCGCTAATTTCGATGGGATTAACTCTGCACTGCAATCATTTTCAGAGGACTTCCTAGCTCACTGTTCATCTCGCTCTGTCGAAACAAATTGGAAATCACTTAAAGACACATTAACTAATCTTGTTGACAAGTTTGTGCCGGTCATCACCATCAGATATCATAAAAATGCACCATGGTTCACAAATCGCCTTCGTCGTCTTAATAATAAGAAAAAACGCTTGTACCGCCAAGCAGTCAAAACAGGTCTTCCATCATCATGGACAAAGTACAGGCATTGCGATCATGAATATCAGTCACTGCTTAATACAACTCGTCATCATTTCTTCAGTCACGACCTGTCCACCATGTTAACCAATAACTGTCATAGATTTTGGCGCGTCATCAATCCGAGTTCCCACCCCGAAATCGTACTAACTAATCCTGACGGTGATCCTGTAACTGAAACTGAGTGTGCACAGCTTCTTAACGACGCATTCGTCTCAGTGTTCACCCATGAAGATACCACTTCCTCGCCCATGTTACAGACATCTTCCGTCACTTCCATGCCAGAAATTATCATTAACGAATCAGGAATTCTAGCCCTTTTGAATAACCTCAAAGTTACTACTAGCTCTGATCACCTTGGATTTAATAAAATACTAACGAATGCCTCTCTAAACCTCTATCAAGTATTGACATCACTTTTTTCACAATCATTATCATCTGGTACAATTCCTGACTGGCGTACAGTGAAAGTAATACCCATTTTCAAATCCGGAGACCGCACCATTCCACTTAACTATCACCCTATCTCATTAACCAGCAACATCTGTAAACTCCTGGAACACATAATTCATACTCAAGTAATTAATTATCTAGAGGAGCACGATATCATTTTCAAATACCAGCACGGTTTTCGCAGGGGTTATTCATGCGACACACAACTCACTGGATTTACTAACGACATATTTTCCGCAGTAGACGCTGGCTTACAGGTTGACGCAGTATTTTTAGACTATTCTAAAGCTTTTGATCGCGTTCCCCATCACAGGCTCCTAACCAAATTGACAAACTTAAATCTCCATCCCAGCGTTATTTCATGGATAAAACAATTCCTCGATAACAGAAAACAATTCACCTCTGTCAACGGCTTTAACTCGTCTTCTGTCCCCGTAACATCTGGAGTCCCCCAGGGAAGTGTACTTGGCCCTCTGCTCTTTTTAATTTTTATTAACGATCTACCCAAGTGTGTATCGTCTCAAATTAGGTTATTCGCGGATGATTGTGTAATATATCGTAATATTACTAATGAAACCGACCTCCAATCACTTCAAACTGATCTTGACGCTGTAACGGCTTGGTGTTCTTCCTGGCTAATGTCTCTAAATGCATCTAAAACAAAGTTAATGTCGTTTACTAACCGTTCCACTCGAATTGCTACAACATACTTCCTCAATAACGATAAAGTTGAACTTACAACAACTTACAAGTACCTAGGAGTTCACTTTCAGTCTGACCTAACTTGGCATTACCATATTAACACAATCTTAGCATCAGCAAATCGCGCACTCGGCCTTCTTAGGCGTAATCTCAAACACGCGCCTTCACACTTAAAAAAACTTGCTTACATCACGCTAATCCGCCCGAAAGTTGAGTATGCGTCTGCCATATGGGACCCTCATCAAGCTTACATCATAAACAACCTTGAATCCCTGCAAAACCGTGCTGTTCGCTTCATCTTTTCAGATTATTCACGCTTCACCAGTGTCACAGCATTAAAACAACGTGCCGAGTTGGAACCGCTATCATGTCGACGCCATTTCGCTCGCCTAACCTTGCTTCACAAACTGTATCACCATCCCACCCTCCACGACGACTTCTTTTTGCCACACCCTGCAGTCTTTCCTCGCCGCGACCACGTTAACAAAATAAAACGCGTCACATGCCGTTCATTGCTCTACTCGAAATCATTCATTCCTCGCACTATAATAGATTGGAATAACTTGCCATCACACATAGCTACTGAGGTTAACCCACAATCGTTTCAGCATTCGTTAAAACAAACCATGGACTAACAGATTTGGTATTTTTGTTGTATTATGTGCATTTACTGAGTATTTTCTTCTGCGTTGTTTGTTGTTGTTATTTGTGTACATTACTAGTTTTTAATTAATTATTACGTGTATTTTGTTTCTAATGCCTGTGCCATATTTTTATGCTTGTATCGCCCCCCCCTATGTAATACCCTCGCACGAGGGCCCTTAGGGGCATTGTAAATAAATAAATAAATAAATACTGTGATAGGCAGATTCATAAACGACTGCGTTATCCACTTAAGGTATAGAGAACTGCGATATCTAGCTATTTTGTAGCGTTAATTGTTCTTAGCTGTTTTCCTGGTTTTGCGGCGGTGGCATTGCTCAAAAGAACTAGTTCACGCCCAGAAAGGGTGCCACAAAACCATGGCATGGCGATTTGCGAAAGTTTGTCATGCTTCCAGTGAGAGAATTGCACATACCTTGACGATCGAATGAATTCGGACGTGGACAATGAAAAACTGCATGCGAAAACTGCATGCGATCTGGTGACGTCTCTTCCCTTCAGATAGTCACAGTAACATTTCATTACCGAAGAGGCTTCTAATGCTATCACCTTCAGACGAGGCGTAGGCTGTCGAAGCTTACCGCTCAATCCCGTCCTCCGCAGCTCACCACTGCCCAGGTGCACTTGAGGCGATGCTTACCTGCTGCTGTAGTTCACCCTCAAAAGCTGTGAACGGGCGGCGTTCTTGTTCACCGGGGCTGCATTCACCTTCACAAACCATTTTTGGAAGAGAGCGTGCCGTATGAAGGGATGCCGGTCCCGCATTTCAAAACAAGTGGCCGCCGCTTTCATAGGTACAGCAGTGTCCAGACACTTCTCTATAGAGCACTGAAACGGTGCGGTGTGTTGTGCGCTTGGGACATTCGCCGCTGCCTGCCGGGCTGGATGCAGCTTTGGAGGCATGACAACTGAGCCGTGTTTCATGCGAATGTTTTTACCAGATATGCCGATGTTTCGAGCCTTATGCCACTCTCAAATACCGCCAGGGCATTCCGGTCTGCCGTTCGAGCGTTCCTTGCCGAGTGCATGTGGAGGTCTGTACTACCTTCATCGTGGTTAGCAGGAACACGGTAACATGCAGCCCCTCTTACTCGCAGTGCATTAATCTAGAGGCACCGTGAGGAACCAGCGTATATATGTGCAGTGTATGTGATGTCGCATTGCTCGTATACGCTGGTTGCTGGGGGTCTAATCAGAATGCGCTGCTGGTATGCGGCGCCATGTGCTCTCGTGTTCCCGCTAATTCTGACGAAGACGGTACAGTCGCGAGTAGAAAAGATCAGCACTTGTTACATGCCACAGTTGCAGCAGTAGCAACACTCGGCGCTGCTTTTAAGAACACACCGATAACAATATTTCCAGTTGTGTTCGCAAAGCACAGCGCTGCGCCTGCCACGCTGTGCTTTTTGCATAGCTTTGGGGACGTCATTGTGCCAGCCTTTTTTTTACTGGCGACTGTAGAAGCAGTAAGAAGCACAACCATTCTTCCGATCTGTTATCAAAGGACAAACTGAAGTTGATCCGTGTCTATAGATTACTGTGTTCTATCGAAAAACAGGCTGCTTTCACTGGAAACAGAGCCTTTGTATGCTAGGAAATATAAAAAATGAAATACAGATGTCCGTGACGTCGACCATTTTTGGTTGTGCTCAATTTAAAGCTGACAATGAACTTTTGACCATGTTACAATATAAAGTGGCCTTCCTTCACACTAAAGATGTGTAATTGTTGCTAACTGCCATGATTTACACAGCCACAAATATGAAAAAATTGACTCTGAGGAGCTGCTTCAAAGGACTAAAAAAATAAAATTACTCTGAAACTACCTTCATGAACTGACATCATACATCACTGCCGTATCAGTCCCTTTCCTTTTGGTTTGGCACTGCACACAAGTACGAATGATTATTAACATTAAAAAAACACTGCACAGCTACATCATCACTACGGTACAATTATTCTGGTTAGCAGGTGGATGCTTACACTGCATGTGCAGCACATCAAATGCAAGTGGTGAAGCAAGCAGTCGGGAGTGGAAATATAAATAGCCTGCAATCTCATAAATTCCTACTACATAACGTTATGCACCATAAACCATTTTAACATAACATGAACAGGTCTTCTCCGGTGTCGAGTAATCTGAACTATGTATATTAATGCTGCCATTTTGAGCTCGAAAGTATCTTGACATTTGAGGGATGCAGCCAAAGCGCGCATTGAAAATAGTTCTGAGGTGCTCAGGAACGGCTGGAACATGGCGCGGCACACTGAGCACAGAATGCGCCCACCTGGTCGGCAGTCAGAATCTCGTCGACGCCGTTGCACCAGAGTGGCGGCGACGTGGGCAACCTCCATTGGGGAGACATGGAGGAGGATTCCGCGCTGCATGACCGCAGAGTCGGGGGCGGTGGAGGGGTCAAGAAACTCCTAGCGAAAGGCAGCTGCTGTTGCTGCTGCTGCCACTGCATCGCCATTTCTGGTGACAGCACCACATGATATGGCTTGAGCGTCTGCTGTTGGGGTGGAGCATGTTGCACGGGCAACTTCAGGCCGAGATTCAGGTCCTGCTGCTGCGACTACACGGACGGCGTAGGTTGTCGGGGCTCGCCGAAGCTGGTAGGTAGCTGCGGTTGGGGTGATGATGTTGCAAATAGCGGGGAGTTGTAGGGCTCCAGCGCGGCAGCCAGTGATTGGTCGAAGACACCCTCCTGGAACGGTCTGCTCTGCGTTTTCTTGGGCATGTCCTATTCGCATAGCCTGTAAGTGCATTGGGTAGGATCGAAGTGGGAGGGTGCGAGGGCTGTTCAGAAAGTTTTGCGTATCTCACATCTATATTTGGGCCGGCATCTCACAATCGCCCTCCTCGTCAACACTGCCAGCATTTTAAAAATACTTTAACTAACGTCGCAACACGGCACAATAGTTTGTGCTCCGCTTTTCTGCCGGGTTTCTTGTTTTCTTTTAATGTTTTCATAAACTTCACCGCTCCACTTTGTAATTCACCTGATTCCTCAAGGTTAGTAATGAATGAATTGACGAATACAAAGTGGGGTTCATATGTGTCTGGCATCGCCTTTGTGTTTCGTACAAGCACCGACACACCGATAGTCGAGCTTGCCTTCTTTTGTCTTCACACTCCTCCGTCTTGCGGCGATAAGTGTTATTGCGCAACACATCACAAAGTGCGTAGTTTGCAATACCCAATGAAGAGAAGAGTGATGCGCAGCAATGGCGTGCGGTGTTATACCGGCTCCCAGCCGGTAGGCATAGAAACTAGGGAAAAAAAAACATGGACACGGGGTAAGGAGGGTTGGTTTGGTTCATGGGGTTTAACCTCCCGAAGTGACTCAGGCTATGAGGGCCGCCGTAGTGAAGGGCTCCGAAAATTTTGACCATCTGGGGTTCTTTAACGTGCACTGACATCGCACAGTACAAGGGCCTCTAGAATTTCGACTCCATCAAAATTTGACCGCCGCAGCTGGATCAATCCCCCGTCTTTCGGGTCAGCAGACGAGCACCATAACCACTAAGGCTCCGCGGTGCCTACGAGGTGAAGAGGATGAGGAGGAGGAGGATAAGGAGGCTTCTGTGAGTCCTGGTGTCCTGCCGTGTGTGGGGTGCTTTTTTGTTGCAGTTAGTATTCCTCCGATGTCGACCAATGAGCTAGAGCCACTCTTGCTTTCTAGTAGGAACGCGGCCAGTCAAGGAGTTTCACAACTTGTTGCTGTCAAAAAGGTCTGCAGCCGCTAGGATGGCCGCGGCGAATTTTCCTCTATGAATTGCGGTTTCGAAAAAATTGAAATTGGCCAAGGTGTGGTAGAATAAACAAAGTAGTTTCCATGGAAGATGGCGACAAAATTGTAGCACCAATCGTGAATTTTGAAAAATCAAAGAATAAAAACAACAGAACAATATTGACATTTAAATGACAGACAGCATTTTGGTGAAAAAACAAGAGCTCGTAGAACTTTAAAAGAATTAGCACATCAACCTACCAGTTGCAATTATGTAATCGTGCAGAAACCCACTAATAGAACCCAATGCAAATCCCTTGGAATTCGCACCAAACGATAATAATACTGGCAAAGATAAAGGGAGCCCTAACCTGGAGTCTTGCAGAGGGTTCAAGAACTTTGTTTACTTCGCTTCTTTTAAATAGCGTTTCACTACGTCACGAGACGCGTAGAAGTCCTATAATCTACTTTGAACCGCCACAACTCGCGGTTATTTTTCTTCATTGCTGCGAGTATGGGTTGTGCTTGTTGTGAACGCAGCCTGAACATGAAAATGAACGGCCGCTTCCTATTTTCTGCTGAAATCCACCTGTAGGAGTGTATGGGTACACGAAATGGCGGTAGCTGTGCAGAATATACACACTGCCAATATATCCTAAATGGTTCTTATGGCAGGGTCAAATGGACTGCCAAGCGACTTTGCTATGGAGGGGTTATTCCGATCTTTCAACGGTAGAGCAGCCGAACTTCTTTCGCCTTCCAGCTCAAATGAAAATATTTGAAGCGGAGAATTTGGCTCAGACCTATTTCAAAAGGCAACAAAAAAAGTAGCACAGCCAGGGAAGGCAGTGAATAATTCACGTGCTGTTAATTCTGTGCTTATTCCGGTCCCTATATGGTGCACAACACTGCACTTCGAGACTCGTTTCGCAGCTTTGTAAACGCCGAGCTGCCCTCCTTCGCATTCAAAAACGCAGCACGAATCCATTATGCCACACATTCGATGAGAATGACGCTTTGTCTGCAGTCTTGTTCACTCTCATAAAATTTCCCTTCAGGTGGGCGCTACTTAAGTGCAAGTTATGGGACTGGACCATTGATCGAACGGAATTATGCCAGGCCTAAGGATTGATAGCAATTTATTAACTAGTAGAGCCACTTTATAGCAATTTAAAATTAACCTTCTTTTTATCTGACGTTTTCGTTACAAGTCAAATAGAACCAAAATGGCATTACGAGAAGTAATTTTTGAGATGGTACCATTGCGTTCTTCGGAGTGCCTCAGGCCTCTCCAAGCGTGGTTATTCGGCGGTGATGAAGGAAGAGACGACGAATATAGAAGATGAAGACAACGGAATATATTTACAGAAATTTGCAAAGTTGAAAACTGCAAGTTACAAAAACGGAGAAACAAAAACGAATTCAGTAACGGTAACTTAAAAGAACTGATCTCACACAGAGAAACACACTACATGACCTTATTTATCGACTGAAGCTTAAAGCCTAGGCACTTACAGAAGTATACGTGCCGAGAACGGAGCCTCTAGCTAGACTGGACAAGACTGGTGTCTAACACTTATTGCATTTGTATATGTTCCACAAATAGAGATGTTAGGACGGTCATGTTTCAAGGCCCGTCTTAGTCTTCGCTAACCAATGATGCTTTAATAGAAGGTAGCCACAGCCCCTGAAGGATGGGCACAACCTTAGGCCCAGGGCTCGCTAGAAGAAAGAAACACATAAAGAAAACATTCCTCTACACGTGGGACTCATCGCCCTCTCCGCGTGATTTTCTCTCCCTTCCCATTCTGCACGTCCGTCTTCTCGCCACGTCACCCGCGTATCGCTTCTCTAAGGCGGACGGGTGCTCGCTAACTGACAGTCGAATGGTGGATGCAGAATCCTCAGATCCTATGAAACGCTGAGCAGTTGTTGCTGTAAGCGTAGAATTTTGACTGGGCAAGTCAGTCGAATTTGAAAGCGTACCTGATCATCTCGCCTTCCGGCTGAAGACGATTGCACTGCGGGAATGGGGTTAGTCACCAAGACAGGAATCTCAAGTGAAAAGGACTGAGAGGCTCGCTGTATAAAGGAGCATTGTCAGAGGACTGTGTGTTCTGGTTACCATTATTGTGGCTCTCGGCATGCACAAGGACTAATTTGTAAGCATACCAAATATTTCCATCCCTCATCTTAAATGCGTTATGCGATACCTTGGACAGTACTGTAAATGAACCTGTGCTCTCAGGACGTTTCCCTGGAGTGCGTACCCTTACTCTACTCCCAGTCTGTATACATAGAGGATTTGTTCCCCTCTTTACATCCACGTGTTGTTTCACGTACTGCTGTGTACGGAAAACCCTATTTCTTACAACAGGAGGATTGCAAGAGGAGTTTGCAGGAAGTCGACGCAGCTTAGACGCCACAGGTTTCACGCCCTATCGCCGAGTTGGATAAACCGGCGGCAAAGTTGATGCGATTGCAAGCCGCAGAGAATATGATCTTGCACCATGATGTCTGTAGCAGTGCCAAACTTGCAAGATTTGGCAAGCCGTTGGACATCTCGAATGTATTCGGCAGCTGGAGCAGTACTCAGCACTCTGCGTTGGAAATGTACGCGGCTGCAATATTCGTTTTCTTCTTGCTGATTGTGCTCGCCTAGCAATTGCAGCGCAGCTTTGCATACGTCTGGTGCCTCGGAGTTACCTGTTTTTTTTTTTAATTTAAAACGCATATGCATAACGAGCAACTCTGTTGATGTGGCTATGTTGGATTTTCAATTTTCGTTTCGCGCTCATCTGCTGATGTCGTGCGCGCGCCTCCTCGTGACAAAGAGAAAATAACTGCCTGCATACTTCGGCCAACGTTCGGGCTTTCGCAGTGCAGAACCCACTGCCGCTGAATTGCCTTTGCTGATCGGACTGTGCTGCGACCTTTGCTTATCCACATGTGGCACCTGGTACAGGTCGGCGGGTAACGCGGCCCATGCTCCGAATGCCTCCAAAAAGACGGGACTCTAGCGCTTCTGGATCTCCTGCCATCGAAGTTACACGTACCGATCGAGATAGACGAAGGCTTCAGGGTCTGCAACCGGAGTTTGGGCCTTTAGTTTTGCCTTACACTCCCAAGTTCTTGAAATAACTGCATTACTGTATGACTGTTCTGTAACAGCTGAAAATTATTACGGTGTGCCATTTAACCCACCTCTCGTGGACTGGCTGTATACGCCGGAATACAGTTTCGTCGACAGCCCTCTTCTCGGCATAATGCTTGCATGTGATTTTGCACAATCTGTACTTCAAAACATCCGTTAAAATAGTGACACTGGTCCAATATTCCATCTTGTAAATATTAGCAAAAATTTTGCATGGTTCAAGATCTGTGTGGGCAATGGAGTATCTGACCGCACGCGTGTGCTATTCTGTAGCAGGCTTGATAAATATAAGAAAAAATGCATTAAGCCCTGCAAAATCGTTAAAGACGTCAGTCATTCCAGTCACAAATCTGTCCTTCGAGAACTTTGGAGGCTGGTTGGCAACTTGCCAAGAACTGATATTAGTTCTCTATGACAGGCGTTTGTACCTTGCTGTAAATGCTTCACTGACGCCTTTGTTTCGACCAAACACATTAAAGCACAGCGAGCAGACCCACCGGTTGGTAAAAAATTTATACATATACAGCATAGCTTAAAACGTGCGAAAAAGGTGAACACAACAGTGAAGATCTTTGCCGACTGCAAACCAAGCTTTCTGATGCATTTTGGCTATAGCCCGACAGAGATTCTTTTCCAGCACTTGCGGAAGTACCTAAAAAAGTAGTTGCGATAAGTTTTGGCGATACCTTGGCAATAAAATCATATCCGTGGATGAAATAAGGCAGCAAGATAATTTAATCGTCGATCCTGAGTAAATTTCTAACATAATGAATGAATACTTTCATTCTGTATTCAGCCGTGTTGATGGTGCCATAGAGGCTTCGTCTTGCCTGCGCCAAGTTCTAGACCTCATATCTTTTGAGAGTGCGTTTTCGTTATTGTTAAATGTTAAACAAAAATCTTGTGGAGGTCTTAATGACATACCAAATTCTTTGAATCGCCGTTACTCCGAGCCCATTGCGCACATCTCGTTGAGCATGGCAACGTCATTTGACAATTGATGTTTGGCTCGTGTCGTAGCAGTCCACGAGAACGTTGCCCGCCTGCTTATGGAAAACTATCGTCCCATTTCGCTAATATCTACAAGTGAAAAACAACAGAACACATGATCACTCACTACATAACGAATTTTATTGAAAAAGGAACAACTTACTTTCTTCCTTTCAGCATGGATTTCGCAGGAGATTATTAACAGCTTATTAGCGACTGTTGACGAAATCGCTCAGACTTGTGATTATTCCTCCAAGGCTGATCTTATAACCATTGACTTCATCAAAGCGTTTGAACACGTGCCTCACGGCAACCTTGTTGAAAAACTGACTAATGTTGGTCTTCTACATTTATCATCTTTTGGGTATAAGGGTACCTTTCGGACCGTACTTTGTTCGTTTATGCCAAGGGCCATGCTTTCCCTGTATTGCCGGTTACGTTCGGAGTGCCTCAAGGAAGTCTACTGTACCGATTCTTTTCTTAATTTATGTTATTGGTATAACTAGTGCCGATCAACCTCATGTTAACATCAGATTGTTCCCCGATGATTATCAGCGCTTTAAACAGGTCACATACCAAGGCGATTTTCAGTCAAAGACGTCTAGCCAAACTTAACGAATAGTTCACGACATGGTGTATGACCTTAAACACTGAAAATAAACGGTCGTACTTCGCGTGACGAACACAAAGCAGCCCATTCTTTTTCATATTGAATCAATAATACTCAAAGAAAGAAAGTCTCAGAATACAAAGAACTAGGCATAACGCTTACACCCTTTCATGGTCCAAACACATCTTGAACATTTCCCTATCCGCCTCTAGGAAATATGGCTTTCTGCATCGTAAACAGGATACGGCACTTCCGGATTTACAACATCTAGCCCCCACAACTTACATATTGCCCAAATTAGAATGCGCGGGAATTGTATGGGATGGCTTTTACCTAAAGGATACTCATAAATTTGAAAAGGTGCGCTGATTTCCCGTCACAGCTATTGGCTGCCAACCATATTTACCTTATATTCGCAAAAAACTTTAGTAATGCTTATATTATTTTTATTACGCATAACGAGTTGCCGGAATCTAAAGGACCGTGATGATTATGATTATGATGAATTTTTATGATGCAAGGGCATCTGATGCCAAAGAGCGCGCTATGGCACAAGCTATCTTCGTCCGCTAAAGGTGAGGTCAAAGATCTATTTCCTAAGCAATTCACCCCAAAGAGCCGAGCACCAGGGCAGGGTAAAACTTGTACCCATTGCATCACCGGTGGATACCCGGCGCCACTGGGGATCGAACCCCGCAGCTCCAGCATGAGAGGCGGATGTTCCGGCCACAAGGCCGCCGTTGCGGTATGGACCACCATGCATTCAACATTAACCGCCATGCGCGTCTACGCACCTCCACGCTCACAATGTGCTCCAGTTTCACGCACGCAGTAGCTTGTTTAAAAATTCTTTTTTTCCTCCTAATGTTAGTCAGTTGAATAGTCTCCCCTCAGCAATTTTTTTTACTCAAAATTCTGATCAGACGCTACTCATGTATATTGCTTGTAATTTTAGTGTCGGTTTTCTATCGATTCGCCGGTTATCCTTATTCTGGGGGAAGTGCAGTTTTTGTTCTCATTACGTGAAGACCATCATTTTGCATTACCTAAATGCCAACTTGTTCATTTTTGTTGTGTATCTTTTTCTTTTGCGTACGTCAAGCACAAGATCGTATGTGTTCTGTAATGTTAATAAAAAGAAAATGTGTTTGCTCAAGCACACCCACCTGATTGGTCTCATCGAGGCCACAGTATATGCAAATAAATAAGTAAATGGATGAATAAATAAACACACTGTCACCTGGTCCACCAAGACATTCAGCGAAGACGTCGATCCACATAAGCATGCACACTGCTATCTCTTCACCATCCGTCGTGCTGCAGCAGCCGCAGGAGATACTGGAGCCCGTAGGGGAATAAAACCGGTGGGATGATGACCCGAAGCTGAAACTTCTTTTTTCGCTAGAAAGTGCAGCTCGTATACATAGGCATAATGATATCGTGCCCCTCACATGAAACACATCGGCGCGCTGTAACTTTTCGCTGTACGCCGGAAAGATGTATCATAATTATACGCAGAAGCAACTAGCGCACCTCTCTACGCTGTGCCTATCGTTGCCTAATTAAGATTTCTTCCCAGCTTAGAGGTTATAACCCTTCAAATACTCTGGCCTTCGTCGCTGTTGCTGAGATCTTGACGAAGGCTATGGAACAGGACAAGGCATTAGGGTTGGATTATGTAGTCTGCTGAGGAGAGAGTGGTGACACTGCTGAGAGGTCATGTTCCGCAGCACCATCCGGTTGAGTTGCTGGTGAAAAAAAAAATTTTTTTTGATGAAAGGAAACGACGCAGTAACTGTCTCACATATTTACTGTGTTACTGTGATTATACCTTTCAGTTGTGCGTTGAGCCCTGGTCCTGTGTTTCCTTGGCTTCTGTTTTCGTCCTTCACTCTGTGTACTGTTAAAATGTATCACGGCCTCTGGGGAGCTTTATAAAGATGTGCAAACGAGCAGTGATCAGCTGCATTGAAACAGTTTGCGCAAACTCTCTTTCTGATCTACTAATTATGCTCGCAAACAAATGTCAGGCAATCAATAACTTCTGTTGGGACATGACGTGTTTAGGTTTCGGAAATGAGCTGCTTTACGAATTGCTATGCTGCCAACTAGCTCACCGCCCTGTACTTTGCACTATCACGTACTATAAATGAAGGGTTGTCAGAACGCACTTTAAGATCCTAGCCCCCTCTGAAGATATTTCAGTGTCAGCCACCTTCCTTGCGACACTTTTCCGGGCCCCTGCAGTGTCCAATTACCGTGTTTTTTCATCTACCAGCGGACCGGGATCTTCGTATCTGTTCCTCTAGGGGCTTTTGCCCATACCACATAACATACCTTGTGCCTCGGCCCCTTTTTTGCCAAAGCTGCTCTTGCACCAATAAAATGATGCATCATCATCATCATAATAGCCAGCACGAGCTACTTAACCTTAAATAGTGGACTGTATCTGTAAGCGGGTTCCAAGAGAAGGAAAGCGGCAGAAAAGGGGGGGGGGGGGGGCGATGAGATTAAGAAGTTTGCGGGCATATATACAATGGGCGCAGCTGGCAAAGGACAGGGTTAATTGGAGAGACATGCGAGAGGCCTTTGCCCTGCAGTGGCTGTAGTCCGGCTGATCAAGGTGATAAATCATGCCTAATTGACCCTAATCTTTCTAACCACCTCCGCCTTTCTCCTGTCAGTTTTTTTTTATTTCTGTGGGTTCGTCAATAACATCTATCTCTTCTGCAACCCACTGGACCTTTTGCTGCTAGTTAAGATTATCCGTGCGAGAGCTCACATATATGCCGCAGTCCGCCAGAGGCGACCAAACTGTTCGCAAGTTGAAATCTCTGCCGCGCTTCATGTTCTCAGGAGGTTTTTCCCCAGATAGGACGTTTGTAGTGCATGCAGCAAACTCGAAAACCCAGTGCCACGAGTTCTTACCGTACGGAATGGTTTTTGCCGTGCAATTTTGAATTAAACTTCAGCAAACAGCCAAGCTTCAGCGTGAGGTTTTATTTGGCAACGAAACTACGGCATCTGCTGCCTTGACGTACTCAGTCGCCGTCGAGTCTCCGAGTGCCTGAACGGGGCACGAGCAGCCGTGCTAGAGATCTCGCCGCTGAAACAGCTTCCTCCGAACCTTGCTTTGGCCGTCTGTTTCTTGCCCGTCACGGCACTTCGCCGCTGCCGGAGCGCAGGCCCCGAGATGCGTTTTCTGAGGCGCTTTCGGAAAAGGCTACACACTTTTCGGACGCGGAGTACCCGGGCGCTCTTTCGCGCGGTCCGACACGGCAGCACCGAGTGCCTTGGCTTTGATCTTCCGAGCGGAGACTCTGACTGGCTTCTTCCATGGGGTCCCAACACGGTCTCGCAGGGTCAAGTTGACCAGGTCCGTGAGAACAGACGTCTCCAGGCTTTCTTCTTTGGATGTCGTACACAGCTTACTGTCGTGCTGTGCAGCTGCCTGTTCACCTTTCTGACGACTATCGAAGCGTTTCTTTTGCGATCTGGCGCGGGGAGGTGAGTAGGTCGCTCCGACATCAGCGCGACCAACCGAAGCGGAGGAAGCCTTGCTGATGGTTCTTGCGGCTCTGGCAGACGTAGCGGCCTTCCAGGGGTCCCGTCGAAACATTCGCCCGCCGCGTCTTGTCATTCTTGCTTCTCTTTACGCCGGCAAGTACCAGGAATCGCTTGAACTGAATCGAAAGCTCACGTCGTGCTGCTCCTGAATACGTAGCGGGAGCGTACAATTGAACGTCGTCATCTTCGAGCCTGGCTGCATAATTGAAGACCAGAGTAACTTCGTAGCAAATTGCCAAAAATAATCATCCGTTGAGTCGCAGGGCACGTAAGCTCGCTTTTCAAGCAATTTAGGCGAGCTTTGTTAATGACACGTTGTTCTTATAGATTGCGAGTTGCGCCGGCAGGTGGCTTGTGAAAAATCTCCGACAGAAAGCTGCGATAGCAAATACATCAGTACAGACAAATTAATGATGTGTTGCCATACCTGTGAAAGTTTGTTTCAACTAATAATAACGGCTCAAAACGCAATAGCCCGCTTTTTTTCAGCGCATTACTAAGACTAGTTCACACGGTATCAGAACCAGAGTAAATAATTACGCTCGAGTCTTGATCCAAAACCGTCGATGAAGGTAGTGACATGCTTGTAAGCCAATTTTTGCACACATATAGCTACTCTTTACAAAATGAGGTTTGAACTGAGTCAAAAGAAAAAAAAGTAACCTTGGATAACTCCGCATTTGTGCAGAAATGTTCACAAGACAAAATTCTTTGTTATTAATTCAGGGAAACAAAAGATACTAACATTCTAAATCAAGGACTCATAAAAATTAGGTCAGCAAAGAATAAAAATGCGGACTCCGTTACTATTAGTCGATGCAAGAAAAACTGCAGACTGCCAACTACGTGACCTTGCTTTGGAGGGCGAAGAAGCAAAAGTGGTGCATGCTTGCCGTGACACAATAGTGCCCATAAATCTCAGAGTGCTGGTTTTGTTCTTAATTGAAATCTTCAAATCTGCAATAACGTTTCTAACAAACGTTTTGAGCACCTGTCAGTCGCCGACGGAGTCTTGGCCAATCCCCTGCAGTGGGTACGTGCCATAATCTTCTTGAGGACATCATCAACAACAACAGGACGCGTAGATCGAATGCGGCGCGGGAGCCATTGCAACACATCACCAGCGGACGTTGAATACCCACTAAAATTTCTTTGCGCCTGATGCCTCAGTTCTTTTTTGCCAATAAAAACATTGAATTTCCTCATTCTTATTGGGCTTTCGATTAAGAGTTTTTTCTTGTCGTTTCAAAAACTAGGATGTCATCGTCCTGTCCTGGGGTGCGAATTCATCATTTTCACTTAAAGAGAGGAAGTCCGCCGAAGTTGGCATTTTTTTCAGAAAAACTTTTCTTTGTTTCAACCACACTATGTTGACAATTTTTCGAATGTGCGTCCTTAAGCTACTGGCATATTAAAGGCAAAATAAGAGCTAAATAAGAGCTAAAGCTATTTGTACAGGATCATGTGATGTTTTCCCCACGATAATATGCCTTGCATGGCTAGAACAAGCGAGCAAAATTTAGGAACGACGGCATAAGGTGCCCTTCGCCTACCTCATTCGACTAGCTCGAATTGAGTGTTTGTGATCACGCCACTATTATTTTGCTACGATCGGGAAACTGACTCATTTGCAATAACTGATTTCGCCAACTCTAGCCATATGCTGAGGCGATGGAGGAGGGACTTTAATGGAACAGGAAAGGTCTGCCTGGTTGCCGGCCTGGCATGCTACTCCAGATGAAAGTGAAAGAAGAGAAGATTAGAGAAGAGGACGGTGAAAAAGAGGAAAACACACACACATGCACGCATGCACACACACACGCACACACACACAATTGTCAAAGAATATCTACCAAACCCGTGTCTCTCCAAAACACTAAAATGCTTTTGTCCCGCGCACACCCGAAGCCGCGTCTCTTCAGGGTCCAAGGAGAGGCTCCAGGTCACAGAGCTGTCCTGTCGGACTCCTGAAGCACACACCATGTGTGGTGCACAGAGGGCTACTTGATATGCAAAGCTTATGTAAACAGGATTTAGTGAAAGCAGCGTCCAGGCGAATTCGGTGGAGGCAACTTCGGTCACGTCTATCTATATTGTGTGGCATGCGGAAGTCGCAAGTGGGGTTGATACGTAGAAGGGGTCTATATTGACGTTTTGGATCACACCATAAAGAGCGTTGCGCTGAGGCGATGGTGTTGCTTGCGAGACTAATAGATTGCGTAGAATCATGGTCTAACGACATTCTCCAGGATTTATACTTGATACATTTAGGTGTACCTAAGCATCAACATCCGCTCATTTGTATCCTCAAAACATGGATATGTTGGGGAGTAGCTAGTAAAACGGATTAGTAGAAGCGACGTAAGACCTGCTTGGCGGAAAAATAAAATACAATTCATTGCCAGTGAAAACTCTCCGCTAAGGCTCCATCACGACTCAGTAGTAGAGAAGCCCCGGCACTCTTTTACCAACGTTTTCGCGAACCGCGACGTCGCGCGGGGCAATCTCTCTGCTGAACAGTCACTCGCGCTAAACTTTTTTACTAGCCACTGTTCGTCATTGATGAAAACTCGCGGACCACAAAAGCTTTTGAAAAAAGTAGGCTCTTTTCGTCAGAAAAAAGGAGGCGCCAACAAGGCATCCCGCTTTGTCGGCGTCTGAACGCAGCAGCAGAAGCGGCTATGAGTCGTGCTTGCGGCGGGGCGGGCTGCCGGAGCCGGGGCTTGCTTTTGCTCTGGCTTTCCCTGCTCCTTATTTACGGCCGGCGCGCCGGCTGCAGGCTCCCTTGCACCGGCTTTCTTCATTGCTGCTCGACCTTTCTTCGGAGCGGCCTCCTTGCTATCGCCTACGTTGAGGTTTTCCATGGCTCACAGGACACAGCCATCTACTCCCAGTTCGAAAGCTGGTGGACTTCCATCTCTCGTCTCTTGAAGCGCGCCGTCTGCGAATGGGTATAGGGAGACGAGTAGCTGCCATTGACCTCGGTGCGTCCTCCGGCACAAGCGGATCTGGCGTCTACTGGCCTTCGCTGGCCCAGTTGGAGGCTTCCTTTCGCTCTTCTCCTCCTCTGTTCCTTCGCACATTTCGTGGCTGCGATGATGATTCACCGCGCTTGAGAACGCACCCTTAGAGGCTGATGTCCTCGGGCTGCATGGCACGCCCCGAAGAGAAGCTGCTGCGCGTGCTTAGCCAAATAATAAGCATCGTCTCCATCCTCTAGACTATATGCTTAAAAGAAGCGAGGTACGTGTTAATTGTGAAGCAACGACCGATTCTTTTCAGATAGCGAGCTCAGAACGATTCAAGCGCTCGTTTTAAGCCTAATAGTTGAAGGCCTCTCACACTGACGGTTCCGCTACGTTGAAGGTCGCGCACTTCTCTCATACTTAATGAAGCTACTGTGATAGGCAGATTCATAAACGACTGCGTTATCCACTTAAGGTATAGAGAACTGCGATATCTAGCTATTTTGTAGCGTTAATTGTTCTTAGCTGTTTTCCTGGTTTTGCGGCGGTGGCATTGCTCAAAAGAACTAGTTCACGCCCAGAAAGGGTGCCACAAAACCATGGCATGGCGATTTGCGAAAGTTTGTCATGCTTCCAGTGAGAGAATTGCACATACCTTGACGATCGAATGAATTCGGACGTGGACAATGAAAAACTGCATGCGAAAACTGCATGCGATCTGGTGACGTCTCTTCCCTTCAGCCAATCACAGTAACATTTCATTACCGAAGAGGCTTCTAATGCTATCACCTTCAGACGAGGCGTAGGCTGTCGAAGCTTACCGCTCAATCCCGTCCTCCGCAGCTCACCACTGCCCAGGTGCACTTGAGGCGATGCTTACCTGCTGCTGTAGTTCACCCTCAAAAGCTGTGAACGGGCGGCGTTCTTGTTCACCGGGGCTGCATTCACCTTCACAAACCATTTTTGGAAGAGAGCGTGCCGTATGAAGGGATGCCGGTCCCGCATTTCAAAACAAGTGGCCGCCGCTTTCATAGGTACAGCAGTGTCCAGACACTTCTCTATAGAGCACTGAAACGGTGCGGTGTGTTGTGCGCTTGGGACATTCGCCGCTGCCTGCTGGGCTGGATGCAGCTTTGGAGGCATGACAACTGAGCCGTGTTTCATGCGAATGTTTTTACCAGATATGCCGATGTTTCGAGCCTTATGCCACTCTCAAATACCGCCAGGGCATTCCGGTCTGCCGTTCGAGCGTTCCTTGCCGAGTGCATGTGGAGGTCTGTACTACCTTCATCGTGGTTAGCAGGAACACGGTAACATGCAGCCCCTCTTACTCGCAGTGCATTAATCTAGAGGCACCGTGAGGAACCAGCGTATATATGTGCAGTGTATGTGATGTCGCATTGCTCGTATACGCTGGTTGCTGGGGGTCTAATCAGAATGCGCTGCTGGTATGCGGCGCCATGTGCTCTCGTGTTCCCGCTAATTCTGACGAAGACGGTACAGTCGCGAGTAGAAAAGATCAGCACTTGTTACATGCCACAGTTGCAGCAGTAGCAACACTCGGCGCTGCTTTTAAGAACACACCGATAACAATATTTCCAGTTGTGTTCGCAAAGCACAGCGCTGCGCCTGCCACGCTGTGCTTTTTGCATAGCTTTGGGGACGTCATTGTGCCAGCCTTTTTTTACTGGCGACTGTAGAAGCAGTAAGAAGCACAACCATTCTTCCGATCTGTTATCAAAGGACAAACTGAAGTTGATCCGTGTCTATGGATTACTGTGTTCTATCGAAAAACAGGCTGCTTTCACTGGAAACAGAGCCTTTGTATGCTAGGAAATATAAAAAATGAAATACAGATGTCCGTGACGTCGACCATTTTCGGTTGTGCTCAATTTAAAGCTGACAATGAACTTTTGACCATGTTACAATATAAAGTGGCCTTCCTTCACACTAAAGATGTGTAATTGTTGCTAACTGCCATGATTTACACAGCCACAAATATGAAAAAGTTGACTCTGAGGAGCTGCTTCAAAGGACTAAAAAAATAAAAATTACTCTGAAACTACCTTCATGAACTGACATCATACATCACTGCCGTATCAGTCCCTTTCCTTTTGGTTTGGCACTGCACACAAGTACGAATGATTATTAACATTAAAAAAACACTGCACAGCTACATCATCACTACGGTACAATTATTCTGGTTAGCAGGTGGATGCTTACACTGCATGTGCAGCACATCAAATGCAAGTGGTGAAGCAAGCAGTCGGGAGTGGAAATATAAATAGCCTGCAATCTCATAAATTCCTACTACATAACGTTATGCACCATAAACCATTTTAACATAACATGAACAGGTCTTCTCCGGTGTCGAGTAATCTGAACTATGTATAATAATGCTGCCAATTTGAGCTCGAAAGTATCTTGACATTTGAGGGATGCAGCCAAAGCGCGCATTGAAAATAGTTCTGAGGTGCTCAGGAACGGCTGGAACATGGCGCGGCACACTGAGCACAGAATGCGCCCACCTGGTCGGCAGTCAGAATCTCGTCGACGCCGTTGCACCAGAGTGGCGGCGACGTGGGCAACCTCCATTGGGGAGACATGGAGGAGGATTCCGCGCTGCATGACCGCAGAGTCGGGGGCGGTGGAGGGGTCAAGAAACTCCTAGCGAAAGGCAGCTGCTGTTGCTGCTGCTGCCACTGCATCGCCATTTCTGGTGACAGCACCACATGATATGGCTTGAGCGTGTGCTGTTGGGGCGGAGCATGTTGCACGGGCAACTTCAGGCCGAGATTCAGGTCCTGCTGCTGCGACTACACGGACGGCGTAGGTTGTCGGGGCTCGCCGAAGCTGGTAGGTAGCTGCGGTTGGGGTGATGATGTTGCAAATAGCGGGGAGTTGTAGGGCTCCAGCGCGGCAGCCAGTGATTGGTTGAAGACACCCTCCTGGAACGGTCTGCTCTGCGTTTTCTTGGGCATGTCCTATTCGCATAGCCTGTAAGTGCATTGGGTAGGATCGAAGTGGGAGGGTGCGAGGGCTGTTCAGAAAGTTTTGCGTATCTCACATCTATATTTGGGCCGGCATCTCACAATCGCCCTCCTCGTCAACACTGCCAGCATTTTAAAAATACTTTAACTAACGTCGCAACACGGCACAATAGTTTGTGCTCCGCTTTTCTGCCGGGTTTCTTGTTTTCTTTTAATGTTTTCATAAACTTCACCGCTCTACTTTGTAATTCACCTGATCCCTCAAGGTTAGTAATGAATGAATTGACGAATACAAAGTGGGGTTCATATGTGTCTGGCATCGCCTTTGTGTTTCGTACAAGCACCGACACACCGATAGTCGAGCTTGCCTTCTTTTGTCTACACGCTCCTCCGTCTTGCGGCGATAAGTGTTATTGCGCGACACATCACAAAGTGCGAAGTTTGCAATACCCAATGAAGAGAAGAGTGATGCGCAGCAATGGCGTGCGGTGTTATACCGGCTCCCAGCTGGGAGGCATAGAAACTAGGGAAAAAAAAAACATGGACACGGGGTAAGGAGGGTTGGTTTGGTTCATGGGGTTTAACCTCCCTAAGTGACTCGGGCTATGAGGGCCGCCGTAGTGAAGGGCTCCGAAAATTTTGACCATCTGGGGTTCTTTAACGTGCACTGACATCGCACAGTACAAGGGCCTCTAGAATTTCGACTCCATCAAAATTTGACCGCCGCAGCTGGATCAATCCCCCGTCTTTCGGGTCAGCAGACGAGCACCATAACCACTAAGGCTCCGCGGTGCCTACGAGGTGAAGAGGATGAGGAGGAGGAGGATAAGGAGGCTTCTGTGAGTCCTGGTGTCCTGCTGTGTGTGAGGTGCTTTTTTGTTGCAGTTAGTATTCCTCCGATGTCGACGAATGAGCTAGAGCCACTCTTGCTTTCTAGTAGGAACGCGGCCAGTCAAGGAGTTTCACAACTTGTTGCTGTCAAAGAGGTCTGCAGCCGCTAGGATGGCCGCGGCGAATTTTCCTCTATGAATTGCGGTTTCGAAAAAATTGAAATTGGCCAAGGTGTAGTAGAATAAACAAAGTAGTTTCCATGGAAGATGGCGACAAAATTGTAGCACCAATCGTGAATTTTGAAAAATCAAAGAATAAAAACAACAGAACAATATTGACATTTAAATGACAGACAGCATTTTGGTGAAAAAACAAGAGCTCGTAGAACTTTAAAAGAATTAGCACATCAACCTACCAGTTGCAATTATGTAATCGTGCAGAAACCCACTAATAGAACCCAATGCAAATCCCTTGGCATTCGCACCAAACGATAATAATACTGGCAAAGATAAAGGGAGCCCTAACCTGGAGTCTTGCAGAAGGTTCAAGAACTTTGTTTACTTCGCTTCTTTTAAATAGCGTTTCACTACGTCACGAGACGCGTAGAAGTCCTATAATCTACTTTGAACCGCCACAACTCGCGGTTATTTTTCTTCATTGCTGCGAGTATGGGTTGTGCTTGTTGTGAACGCAGCCTGAACATGAAAATGAACGGCCGCTTCCTATTTTCTGCTGAAATCCACCTGTAGGAGTGTATGGGTACACGAAATGGCGGTAGCTGTGCAGAATATACACACTGCCAATATATCCTAAATGATTCTTATGGCAGGGTCAAATGGACTGCCAAGCGACATTGCTATGGAGGGGTTAATCCGATCTTTCAACGGTTGAGCAGCCGAACTTCTTTCGCCTTCCAGCTCAAATGAAAATATTTGAAGCGGAGAATTTGGTTCAGACCTATTCCAAAAGGCAACAAAAAAGGTAGCACAGCCAGGGAAGGCAGTGAATAATTCACGTGCTGTTAATTCTGTGCTTATTCCGGTCCCTATATGGTGCACAACACTGCACTTCGAGACTCGTTTCGCAGCTTTGTAAACGCCGAGCTGCCCTCCTTCGCATTCAAAAACGCAGCACTAATCCATTATGCCACACATTCGATGAGAATGACGCTTTGTCTGCAGTCTTGTTCACTCTCATAAAATTTCCCTTCAGGTGGGCGCTACTTAAGTGCAAGTTATGGGACTGGACCATTGATCGAACGGAATTATGCCAGGCCTAAGGATTGATAGCAATTTATTAACTAGTAGAGCCACTTTAAAGCAATTTAAAATTAACCTTTTTTTATCTGACATTTTCGTTACAAGTCAAATAGAACCAAAATGGCATTACGAGAAGTAATTTTTGAGATGGTACCATTGCGTTCTTCGGAGAGCCTCAGGCCTCTCCAAGCGTGGTTATTCGGCGGTGATGAAGGAAGAGACGACGAATATAGAAGATGAAGACAACGGAATATATTTACAGAAATTTGCAAAGTTGAAAACTGCAAGTTACAAAAACGAAGAAACAAAAACGAATTCAGTAACGGTAACTTAAAAGAACTGATCTCACACAGAGAAACACACTACATGACCTTATTTATCGACTGAAGCTTAAAGCCTAGGCACTTACAGAAGTATACGTGCCGAGAACGGAGCCTCTAGCTAGACTGGACAAGACTGGTGTCTAACACTTATTGCATTTGTATATGTTCCACAAATAGAGATGTTAGGACGGTCATGTTTCAAGGCCCGTCTTAGTCTTCGCTAACCAATGATGCTTTAATAGAAGGTAGCCACAGCCCCTGAAGGATGGGCACAACCTTAGGCCCAGGGCTCGCTAGAAGAAAGAAACACATAAAGAAAACATTCCTCTACACGTGGGACTCATCGCCCTCTCCGCATGATTTTCTCTCCCTTCCCATTCTGCATGTCCGTCTTCTCGCCACGTCACCCGCGTATCGCTTCTCTAAGGCGGACGTGTGCTCGCTAACTGACAGTCGAATGGTGGATGCAGAATCCTCAGATCCTATGAAACGCTGAGCAGTTGGTGCTGTAAGCGTAGAATTTTGACTGGGCAAGTCAGTCGAATTTGAAAGCGTACCTGATCATCTCGCCTTCCGGCTGAAGACGATTGCACTGCGGGAATGGGGTTAGTCACCAAGACAGGAATCTCAAGTGAAAAGGACTGAGAGGCTTGCTGTATAAAGGAGCATTGTCAGAGGACTGTGTGTTCTGGTTACCATTATTGTGGCTCTCGGCATGCACAAGGACTAATTTGGATGCATACCGAATATTTCCATCCCTTATCTTAAATGCGTTATGCGATACCTTGGACAGTACTGTAAATGAACCTGTGCTCTCAGGACGTTTCCCTGGAGTGCGTACCCTTACTCTACTCCCAGTCTGTATACATAGAGGATTTGTTCCCCTCTTTACATCCACGTGTTGTTTCACGTACTGCTGTGTACGGAAAACCCTAGTTCTTACAACAGGAGGATTGCAAGAGGAGTTTGCAGGAAGTCGAAGTCGAAGGAAGGCGCCACAGGTTTCACGCCCTATCGCCGAGTTGGATAAACCGGCGGCAAAGTTGATGCGATTGCAAGCCGCAGAGAATATGATCTTGCACCATGATGTCTGTAGCAGTGCCAAACTTGCAAGATTTGGCAAGCCGTTGGACATCTCAAATGTATTCAGCAGCTGGAGCAGTACTCTGCACTCTGCGTTGGAAATGTACGCGGCTGCAATATTCGTTTTCTTCTTGCTGATTGTGCTCGCCTAGCAATTGCAGCGCAGCTTTGCATACGTCTGGTGCCTCGGAGTTACCTGTTTTTTTTTTTTTAATTTAAAACGCATATGCATAACGAGCAACTCTGTTGATGTGGCTGTGTTGGATTTTCAATTTTCGTTTCGCGCTCATCTGCTGATGTCGTGCGCGCACCTCCTCGTGACAAACAGAAAATAACTGCCTGCGTACTTCGGCCAACGTTCGGGCTTTGGCAGTGCAGAACCCACTGCCGCTGAATTGCCTTTGCTGATCGGACTGTGCTGCGACCTTTGCTTATCCACATGTGGCACCTGGTACAGGTCGGCGGGTAACGCGGCCCATGCTCCGGATGCCTCGAAAAAGACGGGACTCTAGCGCTTCTTGATCTGCCATCGAAGTTACACGTACCGATCGAGATAGACGAAGGCTTCAGGGTCTGCAACCGGAGTTTGGGCCTTTAGTTTTGCCTTACACTCCCAAGTTCTTGAAATAACTGCATTACTGTATGACTGTTCTGTAACAGCTGAAAATTATTACGGTGTGCCATTTAACCCACCTCTCGTGGACTGGCTGTATACGCCGGAATACAGTTTCGTCGACAGCCCTCTTCTCGGCATAATGCTTGCATGTAATTTTGCACAATCTGTACTTCAAAACATCCGTTAAAATAGTGACACTGGTCCAATATTCCATCTTGTAAATATTAGCAAAAATTTGGCATGGTTCAACATCTGTGTGGGTTATGGAGTATCTGACCGCACGCGTGTGTTATTCAGTAGCAGGCTTGATAAATATAAGAAAAAATGCATTAAGCCCTGCAAAATCGTTAAAGACGTCAGTCATTCCAGTCACAAATCTGTCCTTCGAGAACTTTGGAGGCTGGTTGGCAACTTGCCAAGAACTGATATTAGTTCTCTATGACAGGCGTTTGTACCTTGCTGTAAATGCTTCACTGACGCCTTTGTTTCGACCAAACACATTAAAGCACAGCGAGCAGACCCATCGGTTGGTAAAAAATTTATACATATACAGCATAGCTTAAAACGTGCGAAAAAGGTGAACACAACAGTGAAGATCTTTGCCGACTGCAAACCAAGCTTTCTGATGCATTTTGGCTATAGCCCGACAGAGATTCTTTTCCAGCACTTGCGGAAGTACCTAAAAAAGTAGTTGCGATAAGTTTTGGCGATACCTTGGCAATAAAATCATATCCGTGGATGAAATAAGGCAGCAAGATAATGTAATCGTCGATCCTGAGTAAATTTCTAACATAATGAATGAATACTTTCATTCTGTATTCAGCCGTGTTGATGGTGCCATAGAGGCTTCGTCTTGCCTGCGCCAAGTTCTAGACCTCATATCTTTTGAGAGTGCGTTTTCGTTATTGTTAAATGTTAAACAAAAATCTTGTGGAGGTCTTAATGACATACCAAATTCTTTGAATCGCCGTTACTCCGAGCCCATTGCGCACATCTCGTTGAGCATGGCAACGTCATTTGACAATTGATGTTTGGCTCGTGTCGTAGCAGTCCACGAGAACGTTGCCCGCCTGCTTATGGAAAACTATCGTCCCATTTCGCTAATACCTACAAGTGAAAAACGACAGATCACTCACTACATAACGAATTTTATTGAAAAAGGAACAACTTACTTTCTTCCTTTCAGCATGGATTTCGCAGGAGATTATTAACAGCTTATTAGCGACTGTTGACGAAATCGCTCAAACATGTGATTATTCCTCCAAGGCTGATCTTATAACCATTGACTTCGTCAAAGCGTTTGAACACGTGCCTCACGGCAACCTTGTTTAAAAGCTGACTAATGTTGGTCTTCTACATTTATCATCATTTGGGTATAAGGGTACCTTTCGGACCGTACTCTGTTCGTTTATGCTAAGGGCCATGCTTTCCTTGTATTGCCGGTTACGTTCGGAGTGCCTCAAGGAAGTCTACTGTGCCGATTCTTTTCTTAATTTATGTTATTGGTATAACTAGTGCCGTTCAACCTCATGTTAACATCAGATTGTTCACCGATGATTATCAGCTCTTTAAACAGGTCACATGCCAAGGCGATTTTCAGTCAAAGACGAGTATAGCCAAACTTAACGAATAGTTCATGACCTGGTGTATGACCTTAAACACTGAAAATAAACGGTCGTACTTCGCGTGACGAACACAAAGTAGCCCATTCTTTTTCATATTGAATCAATAATACTCAAACAAAGAAAGTCTCAGAATACAAATAACTAGGCATAACGCTTACACCCTTTCATGGTCCAAACACATCTCGAACATTTCCCTATCCGCCTCTAGAAAATATGGCTTTCTGCATCATAAACAGGATACGGCACTTCCGGATTTCGAACATCTAGCCCCCACAACTTACATATTGCCCAAATTAGAATACGCGGGAATTGTATGGGATGGCTTTTACCTAAAGGATACACATGAATTTTAAATGGTTCACAGACGACCGGTGTAATTTGTTTTTAACAATTTCAGTTGCGCTGATTTCCCGTCACAGCTATTGGCTGCCAACCATTTACCTACCTTATATTCGCAAAAAATTGTAGTAATGCTTATATTATTTTTATTATGCATAACGAGTTGCCGGAATCTAAAGGACCGTGATGATTATGATTATGATGAATTTTTATGATGCAAGGGCATCTGATGCCAAAGAGCGCGCTATGACACAAGGTATCTTCGTCCGCTAAAGGTGAGGCCAAAGATCTATTTCCTAAGCAATTCACCCCAAAGAGCCGATCACCAGGGCAGGGGAAAACTTGTGCCCATTGCATCACCGGTGGATACCCGGCGGCACTGGGGATCGAACCCCGCAGCTCCAGCATGAGAGGCGGATGTTCCGGCCACAAGGCCGCCGTTGCGGTATGGACCACCATGCATTCAACATTACCCGCCACGCGCGTCTACGCACCTCAACGCTCACAATGTGCTCCAGTTTCACGCACGCAGTAGCTTGTTTAAAAATTCTTTTTTTCCTCCTAATGTTAGTCAGTTGAATAGTCTCCCCTCAGCAATTTTTTTTACTCAAAATTCTGATCAGACGCTACTCATGTATATTGCTTGTAATTTTAGTGTCGGTTTTCTATCGATTCGCCGGTTATCCTTATTCTGGGGGAAGTGCAGTTTTTGTTCTCATTACGTGAAGACCATCATTTTGCATTACCTAAATGCCAACTTGTTCATTTTTGTTGTGTATCTTTTTCTTTTGCGTACGTCAAGCACAAGATCGTATGTGTTCTGTAATGTTAATAAAAAGAAAATGTGTTTGCTCAAGCACACCCACCTGATTGGTCTCATCGAGGCCACAGTATATGCAAATAAATAAGTAAATGGATGAATAAATAAACACACTGTCACCTGGTCCAACAAGACATTCAGCGAAGACGTCAATCCACATAAGCATGCACACTGCTATCTCTTCACCATCCGTCGTGCTGCAGCAGCCGCAGGAGATACTGGAGCCCGTAGGAGAATAAAACCGGTGGAATAATGACCCGAAGCTGAAACTTCTTTTTTTCGCTAGAAAGTGCAGCTTGTATACATAGGCATAATGATATCGTGCCCCTCACATGAAACACATCGGCGCGCTGTATCTTTTCGCTGTACGCTGTACGCCGGAAAGATGTATCATAATTATACGCAGAAGCAACTAGCGCACCTCTCTACGCTGTGCCTATCGTTGCCTAATTAAGATTTCTTCCCAGCTTAGAGGTTATAACCCTTCAAATACTCTGGCCTTCGTCGCTTTTGCTGAGATCTTGACGAAGGCTATGGAACAGGACAAGGCATTAGGGTTGGATTATGTTGTCTGCTGAGGAGAGAGTGGTGACACTGCTGAGAGGTCATGTTCCGCAGCACCATCCGGTTGAGTTGCTAGTGAAAAAAAAAATTGATTTTGATGAAAGGAAACGATGCAGTAACTGTCTCACATATTTACTGTGTTACTGTGATTATACCTTTCAGTTGTGCGTTGAGCCCTGGTCCTGTGTTTCCTCGGCTTCTGTTTTCGTCCTTCACTCTGTGTACTGTTAAAATGTATCACGGCCTCTGGGGAGCTTTATAAAGATGTGCAAACGAGCAGTGATCAGCTGCATTGAAACAGTTTGCGCAAATTCTCTTTCTGATTTACTAATTATGCTCGCAAACAAATGTCAGGCAATCAATAACTTCTGTTGGGACATGACGCGTTTAGGTTTCGGAAATGAGCTGCTTTACGAATAGCTATGCTGCCAACTAGCTCACCGCCCTGTACTTTGCACTATCACGTACTATAAATGAAGGGTTGTCAGAACGCACTTTAAGATCCTAGCCCCCTCTGAAGATATTTCAGTGTCAGCCACCTTCCTTGCGACGCTTTTCCGGGCCCCTGCAGTGTCCAATTACCGTGTTTTTTCATCTACCAGCGGACCGGGATCTTCGTATCTGTTCCTCTAGGGGCTTTTGCCCATACCACATAACATACCTTGTGCCTCGGCCCCTTTTTTGCCAAAGCTGCTCTTGCACCAATAAAATGATGCATGATCATCATCATAATAGCCAGCACGAGCTACTTAACCTTAAATAGTGGGCTGTATCTGTAAGCGGGTTCCAAGAGAAGGAAAGCGGCAGAAAAGGGGGGGGCGATGAGATTAAGAAGTTTGCGGGCATATATACAATGGGCACAGCTGGCAAAGGACAGGGTTAATTGGAGAGACATGCGAGAGGCCTTTGCTCTGCAGTGGCTGTAGTCCGGCTGATCAAGGTGATAAATCATGCCTAATTGACCCTAATCTTTCTAACCACCTCCGCCTTTCTCCTGTCAGTTTTGTTTTTATTTCTGTGGGTTCGTCAATAACTTCTATCTCTTCTGCAACCCTCTGGGCCTTTTGCTGCTAGTTAAGATTATCCGAGCGAGAGCTCACGTATATGCCGCAGTCCGCCAGAGGCGACCAAACTGTTCGCAAGTCGAAATCTCTGCCGCGCTTCATGTTCTCAGGAGGTTTTTCTCAGATAGGACGTTTGTAGTGCATGCAGCAATCTCGAAAACCCAGTGCCACGAGTTCTTACCGTACGGAATGGTTTTTGCCGTGCAATTTTGAATTAAACTTCAGCAAACAGCCAAGCTTCCGCGTGAGGTTTTATTTGGCAACGAAACCACGGCATCTGCTGCCTTGACGTACTCAGTCGCCGTCGAGTCTCCGAGTGCCTGAACGGGGCACGAGCAGCCGTGCTAGAGATCTCGCCGCTGAAACAGCTTCCTCCGAACCTTGCTTTGGCCATCTGTCTCTTGCCCGTCATGGCACTTCGCCGCTGCCGGAGCGCAGGCCCCGAGATGCGTTTTCTGAGGCACTTTCGGAAAAGGCTGCACACTTTTCGGACGCGGAGTACCCGGGCGCTGTTTCGCGCGGTCCGACACGGCAGCACCGAGTGCCTTGGCTTTGATCTTCCGAGCGGAGACTCCGACTGGCTTCTTCCATGTGGTCCCAACATGGTCTCGCAGGGTCAAGTTGACCAGGTCCGTGAGAACAGACGTCTCCAGGCTTTCTTCTTTGGATGTCGTACACAGCTTACTGTCGTGCTGTGCAGCTGCCTGTTCACCTTTCTGACGACTATCGAAGCGTTTCTTTTGCGATCTGGCGCGGGGAGGTGAGTAGGTCGCTCCGACATCAGCGCGACCAACCGAAGCGGAGGAAGCCTTTCTGATGGTACTTACGGCTCTGGCAGACGTAGCGGCCTTCCAGGGGTCCCGTCGAAACATTCGCCCGCCGCGCCTTGTCATTCTTGCTCCTCTTTACGCCGTCAAGTACCAGGAATCGCTTGAACTGAATCGAAAGCTCACGTCGTGCTGCTCCTGAATACGTAGCGGGAGCGTACAATTGAATGTCGTCATCTTCGAGCCTGGCTGCACAATTGAAGACCAGAGTAACTTCGTAGCAAATTGCCAACAATAATCATCCGTTGAGTCGCAGGGCACGTAAGCTCGCTTTTCAAGCAATTTAGGCGAGCTTTGTTAATGACACGTTCTTATAGATTGTGAGTTGCGCCGGCAGGTGGCTTGTGAAAAATCTCCGACAGAAAGCTGCGATAACAAATACATCAGTACAGACAAATTAATGTGTTGCCATACCTCTGAAAGTTTGTTTCAACTAAGAATAACGGCTCGAAACGCAATAGCCCGCTTTGTTTCAGCACATTACTAAGACTAGTTCACACGGTATCAGAACCAGAATAAATAATTACGCTCGAGTCTTGATCCAAAACCGTCGATGAAGATATGGACATGCTTGTAAGCCAATTTTTGCACATATATAGCTACTCTTTACAAAATAAGGTTTGAACTGAGTCAAAAGAAAAAAATGTAACCTTGGATAACTCCGCATTTGTGCAGAAATGTTCACAAGACAAAATTCTTTGTTATTAATTCAGGGAAACAAAAGATACTAACATTCTAAATCAAGGACACATAAAAATTATGTCACCAAAGAATCAAAATGAGGACTCCGTTACGATTAGTCGATGCAAGAAAAACTGCAGACTGCCAACTACATGACCTTGCCTTGGATGGCGAAGAAGCAAAAGTGGTGCGTGCTTGCCGCGACACAATAGTGCCCATAAATCTCAGAGTGCTGGTTTTGTTCTTAATTGAAATCGTCAAATCTGCAATAATGTTTCTAACAAACGTTTTGAGCACCTGTCAGTCGCCTACGGAGTCTTGGCCAAACCCCTGCAGTGGGTACGTGCCGTAATCTTCTTGAGGACATCATCAACAACAACAGGACGCATAGATCGAATGCGGCGCGGGAGCCATTGCAACACATCACCTGCGGACGTTGAATACCCACTAAAATTTCTTTGCGCCTGATGCCTCAGTTCTTTTTTGCCAATAAAAACATTGAATTTCCTCATTCTTATTGGGCTTTCGATTAAGAGGTTTTTCTTGTCGTTTCAAAAACTAGGATGTCATCGTCCTGTCCTGGGGTGCGAATTCATCATTTGCACTTAAAGAGAGGAAGTCCGCCGAAGTGGACATTTTTTTCAGAAAAACTTTTGTGTTTCAACCACACTATGTTGACAATTTTTCGAATGTGCATCCTTAAGCTACTGGCTTATTAAAGGTGAAATAAGAGCTAAATAAGAGCTAAATCTTTACATGATCATGTGGTGTTTTCCCCATGATAATATGCCTTGCATGGCTAGAGCAAGCGAGCAAAATTTAGGAACGACGGCATAAGGTGCCCTTCGCCTACCTCATTCGACTAGCTCGAATTGAGTGTTTGTGATCACGCCACTATTATTTCGCTGCGATCAGAAAACTGACTCATTTGCAATAAATGATTTCGCCAACTCTAGCCATATGCTGAGGCAATGGAGGAGGGACTTTAATGGAACAGGAAAGGTGTGCCTGGTTGCTGGCTGGCATGCTACTCCACATGAGAGTGAAAGAAGAGAAGATTAGAGAAGAGGACGGTGAAAAAAAGGGGAAAACACACACACAGAGACACACACACACACACACACGCACACACAATTGTCAAAGAATGTCCACCAAACCCGTGTCTCTCTAAAACACTAAAATGCTTTTGTCCGGCGCACACCCGAAACCTCGTCCCTCCAGGGTCCAAGGAGAGGCTCCAGGTCAGACAGCTGTCCTGTCGGACTCCTAAAGCACTTAAAAGTGCCTTGCGATGATTGTTGAAGAGTTGACAGCGGGAGATCAAATGTGGAAGATCCTGGGGCACACCATGTGTTGTGCACAGAGGGCTACTTGATACACAAAGCTTATGTAAACAGGATTTAGTGAAGGCAACATCAAGGCGAATTCGGTGGAGGCAACTTCGGTCACGTCTATCTATATTGTGTGGCATGCGGAAGTCACAAGTGGGGTCGATACGTAGAAGGGGTCTATATTGACGTTGTGGATCATACCATAAAGAGCGTTGCGCTGAGGCGACGGTGCTGCTTGCGAGACTAATAGACTGCGTAGAATCATGGTTTAATGACATTCTCCAGGATTTATACTTAATACATTTAGGTGTACCTAAGCATCAACATCCGCTCATTTGTATCCTCAAAACATGGATATGTTGGGGAGTAGCTAGTAAAACGGATTAGTAGAAGCGACGTAAGACCTGCTTGGCGGAAAAATAAAATACAATTCATTGCCAGCGAAAACTCTCCGCTAAGGCTCCATCACGACTCAGTAGTAGAGAAGCCCCGGCACTCTTTTACCAACGTTTTCGCGAACCGCGACATCGCGTGGTGCAATCTCTCCGCTGAACAGTCACTCACGCTAAACTTTTTTACTAGCCACTGTTTGTCATTGATATAAACTCGGGGACCACAAAGCTTTTTAAAAAAGTAGGCTCTTTTCGTCAGAAAAAAGGAGGGGCCAACAAGGCATCCCGTTTTGTCGGCGTCCGAATGCAGCAGCGGGGGCGGCTATAAGTTGTGCTTGCGGCGGGGCGGGCTGCCGGAGCCGGGGCTTGCTTCTGCTCTGGCTTTCGCTGCTCCTTATTTACGGCCGGCGCGCCGGCTGCAGGCTCCCTTGCACCGGCTTTCTTCATTGCTGCTCGACCTTTCTTCGGAGCGGCCTCCTTGCTATCGCCTACGTTGAGGTTTTCCATGGCTCACAGGACACGGCCATCGACTCCCAGTTCGAAAGCTGATGGACTTCCATCTGTCGTCTCTTGAAGCGTGCCGTCTGCGAACGGGTACAGGGAGGCAAGTAGCTGCCACTGACCTCGGTGCGTCCTCCGGCACCAGCGGATCTGGCGCCTACTGGCCTTCGCTGGCCCAGTCGGAGGCTTCCTTTCGCTCTTCTCCTCCTCTGTTCCTTCGCACATTTCGTGGCTGCGATGATGATTCACCGCGCTTGAGAACGCACCCTTGGAGGATGATGTCCTCGGGCTGCATGGCACGCCCCGAAGAGAAGCTGCTGCACGTGCTTAGCCAAATAATAAGCATCGTCTCCATCCTCTAGACTATATGCTTAAAAGATGCGAGGTACGTGTTAATTGCGAAGCAACGACCGATTCTTTTTTTCAGATAGCGAGCTCAGAACGATGCAAGCGCTCGTTTTAAGCCTAATAGTTGAAGGCCTCTCACACTGACGGTTCCGCTGCGTTGAAGGTCGCGCACTTCTCTCATAGTTAATGAAGCTACTGTGATAGGCAGATTCATAAACGACTGCGTTATCCAGTTAAGGTATAGAGAACTGCGATATCTAGGTATTTTGTAGCGTTAATTGTTCTTAGCTGTTTTCCTGGTTTGCGGCGGTGGCATTGCTCAAAAGAGCTAGTTCACGCCCACAAAGGGTGCCACAAAACCATGGCATGGTGATTTGCGAAAGTTTGTCATGCTTCCAGTGAGAGAATTGCACATACCTTGACGATCGAATGAATTCGGACGTGGACAATGAAAAACTGCATGCGAAAACTGCATGCGATCTGGTGACGTCTCTTCCCTTCAGCCAATCACAGTAACATTTCATTACCGAAGAGGCTTCTAATGCTATCACCTTCAGACGAGGCGTAGGCTGTCGAAGCTTACCGCTCAATCCCGTCCTCCGCAGCTCACCACTGCCCAGGTGCACTTGAGGCGATGCTTACCTGCTGCTGTAGTTCACCCTCAACAACTGTGAACGGGCGGCGTTCTTGTTCACCGGGGCTGCGTCCACCTTCACAAACCATGTTTGGAAGAGAGCGTGCTGTATGAAGGGATGCCGGTCCCGCATTTCAAACAAGTGGCCGCCGCTTTCATAGGCACAGCCGTGTCCAGACACTTCTCGATAGAGCACTAAAACGGTGCGGTGTGTTGTGCGCTTGTGACATTCGCCGCTGCCTGCTGGGCTGGATGCAGCTTTGGAGACATGACAACTGAGCCGTGTTTCATGCGAATGTTTATACCAGATATGCCTATGTTTCCAGCCTTATGCCACTCTCAAATACCGCCAGGGCGTTCCGGTCTGCCGTTCGAGCGTTCCTTGCCGAGTGCATGTGGAGGTCTGTACTACCTTCATCGTGGTTAGCAGGAACACGGTAACACGCAGCCCCTCTTACTCGCAGTCATTAATCTAGAGGCACCGTGAGGAACGATCGTATATATGTGCAGTGTATGTGATGTCGCATTGCTCGTATACGCTGGTTGTTGGGGGTCTAATCGGAATGCGCTGCTGGTACGCGGCGCCATGTGCTCTCGTGTTCCCGCTAAACCTGACGAAGGTGGTACAGTCGCGAGTAAAAAAGATCAGCACTTGTTACGTGCCACAGTTGCAGCAGTAGCAACACTCGGCGCCGCTTTTAAGAACACACCGATAACAAAATTTCCACTTGTGTTTGCAAAGCACAGTGCTGCGCCTGCCACGCTGTGCTATTTACATAGCTTTGGGGACGTCATTGTGCCAGCCTTTTTTTTACTGGGGACTGTAGAAGCAGTAAGAAGCACAACCGTTCTTCCGATGTGTAATCAAAGGACAAACTGAAGTTGATCCGTGTCTATAGATTACTGTGTTCTATCGAAAAACAGGCTGCTTTCACTGGAAACAGAGCCTTTGTATGCTAGGAAATATAAAAAATGAAGTACAGACGTCCGTGACATCGACCATTTTTGGTTGTGCTCAATTTAACGCTGACTATGAACTTTTGACCATGTTACAATATAAAGTGGCCTTCCTTCACACTAAAGATGTGTAATTGTTGCTAACTGCCATGATTTACACAGCCACAAATATGAAAAAAGTTGACTCTGAGGGACTGCTTCAAAGGACTACAAAAATAAAAATTACTCTGAAACTACCTTCGTGAACTGACATCATACATCACTGCCGTATCAGTCCCTTTCCTTTTGGTTTGGCACTTCACACAAGTACAAATGATTATTAACATTAATAAAACACACTGCACAGTTACATCATCACTACAGTGCAATTATTCTGGTTAGCAGGTGGATGCTGACACTGCATATGCAGCACATCAAATACTAGCAATGAAGCAAGCAGTCGTTGGGAGTGGAAATATAAATAGCCTGCAATCTCATAAATTCCTACTACATAACATTATGCACCATAAACCATTTTAACATAACAAGAACAGGTCTTCTCTGGTGTCGAGTAATCAGAGCTATGTATAATAATGCTGCCAATTTGAGCTCGAAAGTATCTTGACATTTGAGGGATGCAGCCAAAGCGTGCTTTGAAAATAGTGCTGAGGTGCTCAGGAACTGCTGGAAAATGGCGCGGCGCATCCCTCCCGTGGACACTTCGGATTCCGGTGCCAAGATCGACCTGGCGTTCACTGCGATGCCAGATTTTGTGGATGTCGCCAAACTTCAGGGGCGCCTCACCGCGTTCCTGAACGAAGATAAGAATAAGAGGTCTCTTCGATTTGGCTTGCACTGGCTGCACTAGTTCTGAAAGTGCCGCAGCGGTGCCGAGTGGGTGCAGCGCCTGCAGCGCCGGTTCAGCAAGTACGGCTAGATCCGCACTGTACTAGCGCAAAACGATGACGGAAGTGCAGGCCTAGTAGACGCATAGCTTTGTTTACGTGTTTTACGTGTATGTTGTGTATCGCTGGTACCGCTTGCCACGTGAAATGGCCCTCTGAAATTGCCATGGAGCTGTTGCACTCGTAAAGCGACAACTACTGTGACTACAGTGACATTCACGTTGACTCCAACGACAACTTCAACGCTGTGTGTGTTTTGTTAGCCTGTGCGTTGGTACGAGGAGATGCAAATCGTGTGCTGGGGTACAAAAAACGGGATATCCAGGTCTCATGAGCATGAGTTCAAAAGATTGTTCAGGCTCTCTAGAGAAATATTTGACTGGCTAAGTGGTCAATTCAGAGCTTCGACCTTCTACCCAACCCAAACGCGCTTCAAGGGCGTAAGAAAATATCGGTGGAAAATACATGCCTAATTGCTCTTGTGTATATCGGCTCACAGATGTCGATGTATGCCACAGGAGACGTGGCAGAGTCGTCAGTGCACGCATGCGTGACGCGGTTCATCCGCTTTTTGCACACACTTAGTGGTGATGCTATATGCTGGCCCAGCAGCGTAGAAATGAATAGCATCAAGGCAGGTTTCCTCGCCTAGAGTGGAGGCAAAGGCCCACGGAATGCCATCGGCTGCATCGACGGTTCACACATCCAGATCCTGACTCCAAGCGAATTGACGCAGTCATATTTCAATCTCAAGAAGTGGCCATCTATCATTTTACAAGGGATCTGCGATGATAGAAATCGGTTTCTGAATGTTTTCATTGGGTTCCCTGGATCTGTCCATGATGCCTGTGTTTTGAAGGAGAGCCCTTTCTTTGCACGTGCAGCATTGGAATGGGGTGAAAACTACATTCTGGGGGATAGTGCGTATTCTCTGATGCCTTGGCTGATGACTCCATTCAGGGACAATGAAGCCTCATTTCCATCTTGGAAAAAACATTTTAATAAGCGACACAGCCAGCAGAAGGTGTCCATCGAGAATACCTTCGGCATGCTTAAACAATGTTTCAGGAGATTGTACCTTGTGGATGCCAAAACTGTCGTGCAGTTCTGCTATATATTCATGGCAGCGTGTGTCCGCCACAACCTGTGCAACAACGAGAGGGACTTTTTCCAGGAGCTGACATCTTTACCACAAGAGGAAGATGTGGTTACGTAAAGACAATACTGAAGGGGATTTTGACTGCAGTCTCCCAAGCTGCAGTCAGTCCCTGCGAGAGTTCATTGCAAAGGAGCAGTGTTAGGAACATGTCGCATCTCTGTGAATGCCATGCCAATGTGGAAATGTGTTTTGTAAAATGATTTGTCTTATATATGAGGAATGTTTCCATTGGAAGTAAATTGAACATGCCGTGGTAGCGCAAGACAACTTTATTCTCCCTGTTGTGACCCTTGTTGCTTTGCAATCAAGTCTAGCAGCCGATCAAATCTCTCCATGCGGTCTGCATGCCGCTTTGCCCTCTCTTCCCACTTTTTTCTTTTCGTTCCTCTGCTCTTGCTTCGGCTTGCTTCTCTCTCTTGCTTGCCCCATTTTTTCCAGCACCTCCAAAAGGGGAATAAGCTTTTACTTGCTGCGGCGTTTCGTTTTAGAGGCCGGGCTATCCTCAGCTGCTGCAGACAGTCTGTCCTCGACTGGCACAGGCAAAAGCTCGGCGGATGCTTCTGTGGTGTTTGTCCTGTAGAAAATACACACAGATGCCACACCGTTTCCAGGTTTTCCACAAAAACTGTCTTCCCTTACCCTGAGCATCCGCTAGGGAGGATGGCCTTTCCAGGCTCCAAGAGCAATCGTGGGTTAATACTGTGCTCCTTTTCAAGTATCTCTGCCAATTCTCTGTGTAATGCGTGATGCACAAATGATCAACCCTATTGAATAACATAGTAAATAAGCATACTTACTTTTCATATTCGCAGGTCACGCGGTGGTGACCAGATGAACTGTTGTCCTTCTTTGTCCTCTTATACACTCGGTCAAGTGACTTCCACTTATTTTCAATCTGTGTGGTAGTCATATTGCACATAAACTTCTTGTTCATAAGCTCGGTGAGTCTCACCCACAGAAGCTTTCTTGTGCTAAAATAAAAGCTTAGCATAGTTAAATATAAAACACGCTGCTATATGTGACTGAAATTTTGCGATACCACTTTGATAGGTTCCTTTAGTACTTAACTAAGTGTGGTGCTTTCTGGTACTTTGAAATCAAAATATTTGCATACTGTCTGCCGCACATTTCAAACACTCTTGAGATGAGAATTGATGCACTAAGCTTAAACAAATCCTGTGAAGTAGGCATTAAAACATTCCACTAACATTGTTGTAAGTATAAATTCGAGAAACAACAGTACACTTCATTGTTGCTGATAATATTGGTGGCAACATAAAATTAAACGTAAAAGACAACGTACTGGAGTTCTCTGTTCTTTCCCATGAAGTCCTTCATCTCCGTGTACTTGGAGGTGAAGGACTTGGTTTTTCGAGTGCTCCATATCTCTGCTGCTTCATCAGCGGACGTGGATGCCGCTGGAAGGGCGCCTGGCTCCACTCCATCAAAGCCGTCACTAGCGCAGACCGGTGTCGGTGGTTGTGTCACAGGAGGAATATTTCCAGCTTGTGTATCTTGGGCCACGAACCGGAGTGTCAAGCGCTCCCCGTCTGCGAAGACAAAATCTAACATTTGGAACGTGCACACAGCACAGCATGATATCTCAGATGTTGCTAAATGGACCTAAATCAATGCCGCAATTTGACGGGGACCTATGCGTTGATCGTGGCCAACCGCTACCCATGGTCACGAGTACGAATAAAGCACAAACTGCCCGCTAACCACGCTTTCATCGAAAACATGCAGCACCACTTCCCTGGTGCCTCGTATATATATCCATTTGCGTTTGCGTCCCCCAGTGCTGAGCCGTCGGGTTTGTACACAAGCCTAACTTCTTTTTGGACGCTGTGGATGAACGTGCATTGTCGTCTGCTCTTGGCTGGGCGGCAAGTACGCCATGCTGCACTTTTCTCTGCACTTGCTCTTGAGTGAGTGCAGGCCGGCCGAGAACTCGTGCAGCACTTCGCCAGCACCTTGACAAAACGAAGAGAAAAGTGTAGAGGGCACGCGCTGCCCCAGAAAAACGAGGACGTCGGTGCTGCACCCACTGAACTAGTGCAGCCGGTGCAGCCAAATCGAAGAGACCAAAGATCTCTGTTCAGGCTCGCACCCAAATCTCGCTAATGTTCGGCGAGGTGGTGCTCCGTTGCGCAGAATATCGCGCACTGGCGTCCGATGCCAGGGGCCGAGCAGAGGTCCTTCGCGGCATGTGGTCAGCGGAGCGCCGGGAGTCTTTGGACGCCAGGGTCCGGGTCTCAGTCGCGGAGGCACTACTCGGGGTGGCGGCCTCGCCCGTCTCGCGACCCGCACCGCCTGCGGATCTCCGGCATCCTATCTTTGCCGAGGTCCTCCGGGGCTCAGCGCCGCACCCTTCCACACGACCGACTGCGGATGTCGTCGCTACACCTCGGCAAGTTACTCAAGATCACGTTGCGTTTCTAACGTCTGCGACCACGGAAAACGTATCGCCGCGCGACCTTATCACAACACTAAAACGAAACATTGTACCGGGGGACGTGGGCATAGGCCCTGTTTTGCGCCCGACGCCTGCTGGCGTCACAGTCCTCGCCAAGAATCGGGCGACGGTAGAAAATTTGTGCGCCGCGGTGAGGTCCAACGAGACCACGCGAAACGTGTTGAACGCCCGAATAGCTGAGCGGCGCAGGCCGCACGTCAGGATTTATGGCACGGATCCTGACGTCGTGAACGACAAGATGGTGCGCCAATTAAACGTAAAAAATCCCGGACTAGGCCTAGATCCGCTGACAACCACCCGTCGCTACACATATATGTCGCGGGACGGGGCGAAGACACATCCTCTCCCTCGCCCCAGACGCCTTCCGGCGCCTCGTCTCTAGAGACAGGGTCGAAAATCGGCTGGCTGGTCCTCTGCCTTCGTGGCTGAGGACACACACGTGCCGATGTGCACGTTCTGTGCAACCTACGGCCATTCGCGAAGGGGATGTCGCCAAGCCGCTCATGCGGACAGGGCGGTCTGCACGAAGTGCGCCGGCACCCACCTGGCCGAGACGTGTGCCGTTCGCGCTGGGGACGCGGCGGTCCCGTGGGAGGAGTGCCGAAGGGCGGGCCGCGAGGGGTCCCCGCATCCCGTGGGTGCAGCGTCCTGCCTAATAATGCAGGAGAGGGTCTCCAAGTTGCGTGCCAGGACTGATTATGGACAACAAAACGAGGCTACCGGCGACGAGTGGGTGGGCAGCCGCGCGTCATTCTTCTTGCGCCACGGTTTGCGCCGCGCATCGGGGCGCCCTCGCCGCGGCGCCGTTTCACTTATTTCTCTTTCTCTTATTCTTTATTTTTCCTCCGGCGAAGGCATTCCTCTTTACTCGTATTCTACTCAATTTCACTGCGAGGCTCTCTTTTCAAGAGCTTGCAGCAGTCATAACTTTTCCTTTTTGTTTATTTTTCCTTTCGCCTTCGCCGAGGCATTTCTTTTCATTTTTCTTGCGCGGCCTGCCTGCCCACTCAGTTCCCTGTCCGTTAATTCACCATTTCCGCCTCCCATTCTTTCCTTTCCTCCTTCATTCCTTTCTCCTACATCACTCCGTTTAAACGTCATTCAAATCATTGCTCCTTTTTCTAGCGCTCGCCTCTGTTCTCCCTTTTCCCTCGTTCCCATCTCGGTCGCCGAGCGCCGTTCTCCCGGGCACTGGGGGGACACTCGGGCCTCCTCGTGTCACCCCTGCACCTGCAGTCTTTTTGCGGTCCTACTTCCTTCTTTCTTTCACTTTTCTTTTCACTACATTCTCTTATGGCTTTTAATTTCCCTCTTTTTTTTTCATTCAAGCAAATTTGGACCACTGCAGGCGCGGGACGGGAATTCTAGTTGGCAGGATGAAGGACGGAAGTTTCGACTTCGTCTTTCTCTCGGACCCTTACGTGCGCGACGACGCGATACCATCAGTTCCACAGGAATGGGCGGTGTTTGCCGCCCCGACCGGCCCGCGATGTGCCATTCTGGTCAGATAACCCCGCGTAGACCTCTTCCCCATCTACATGTCCTCGTAAGTAGTGGCCGTTCGGTGCACGCACCGCACGACCTCTTTTCTTTTATTAAGCGTCTATGCGCCGCCTCACTCTCCAATGGCTCTCGTCCTCGGAGATGTTTCGGCTGCTCTCGCGCTGGCAGCCGATACTCCGGCGGTGGTGGCGGGAGACTTTAACGCGAAACATGAGGTCTGGGGCCCCGAACTTTGCGATGCGCGTGGCGGAGAAATTTTACGCTTTGCTACAGCAGCCGACCTCTTAGTCCTAAACGACCCTTCGTCTCCGCCCACGTTATACAGATAAGCTGGATAGACATTACGCTCGCGAGTCCCAACATGGCGCTCGGGATTTGCCTGGTCGATGGCGGAGACGGAGACGTTGTCCGAGCATCGCCACATAGAGGTTCGTTTCGGGGCGGGCGACGTGCCCAGGGAGAGAATTCTAACGGCTCGCGGTGTGGCGCGGTCTTATGGCCGCCCTGCGTAACTCTCCTTTCTTTTCCACGGCGGTTGGCGGCGACCTTCGATATGGAACGGCTTTGGAAATAGCGGTGACAATATTTCACGATATTTTCGACCGCGAACACCGGCGCTACTTGTCCGCTCGTTGGGTAGCTCCCTCGGCAGGAGACACGGCGTCCTGGTGGACGACCGATTTGGCTCTGGAGCGCTAACGCGTGCGCGCGCTGCGCCGGCGGTACCAGCGAGCGCATGACGATTACATTCGCGCTTTTCTGAGGGCTGACTTCAACGCAGCCCTGGCCCGGTTCAGGAACCGCGTTGCGACTGCGAGGGAGGCGGTGGCGCGCGAGCTCGCCCATGAGGCCTCTTTGCAGAACTTATTCGGAAGACCTTTTAAGAGGGTGTTCGGCCGTTTGCGCGGACATCCCCCTGCTCCCTCCGGTTTTGAAGCCGGAAGGAGGTCTAACGGATTCTGTATTGGCGACGGCCGCCATCCTGCTGGAAACACTCGTCCCTGGCAACACGACAGAGTTTGACGCGCCTGCGCATGTGGCTTTGCGCGCAGCGGGGGCCCGTCCTGTTTTAGGTGGTCCGGAGGACGCTCCCTTTAAGTTTGGTGAGGTCGAGTTGGTCTCCCGCGCCAAACAGGGAACGGCCTCGACTGAATTATTCACCGCATGCTGCGCACGCTTTGGGCGGGGCACTCAAATTTTTTCCTCTACATTTTTAATGCAGCGCTCCGCCTTTGTCACTTTCCCCGGATCTGGCGACGGGGAAGAATAATCTTCCTATTGAAGCCCGGTAGGCCGCCCGAGGTCCCAGCGTCATATCGGCCGATAGTTATAAACTCTTGCCGTGGGGAAGGTGTTAGAGCGGCTGTTATTTAATCGCCTCTATCAGTTTTTGAGCTGTCGTGGACTGCACCACAAGGCCCAATTCGGATTCATGAGAGGGCGGGGGGCTGTTGAGGCCCTTTACGCCCTCGTTTCATAATTAAGGCAGATGCGAGACGCCGGCCTGCACATACTGCTTGTGTCCATAGACTTCCAGGGGGCACTTGACAGTGTGTGGCACCCCTTGGCCCTGAGTTCTCTCGCTGACTGGGGGAGCCCGAGGAACCTCTGAGCGTTGCTCCGGTCATTCCTATCTGACCGAGAGATCGTTTGCCGCTCCTTTGCGGGAGACGCGGTCGCGCGTCCCACCCTGGGTAGCCCGCAGGGATTCCCGCTGTCTCCCTTGCTGTGGAACATAGTAGTGCGTGGCCTTTTGGTGGTGGACATGCCGGATGGGGTGTCGCTCCAGGCGTATCCGGACGACGTCGTTGTTCTGGTGCCTGGAGCCAGTAGGAAGGAGCTCGAGCAATTGGCGGATGACGCGCTCGGCCGAGTCGCTGCGTGGGCGAGTTAGGCGAGAATAACAATCTCCCGCGACAAGACGGTGTGCGTGCTCATTTCTGCTCCCAGGAAGGGGATGGGTCGCACCATGTCTGCAGTCCACCTTGGCAGCGCTTGCCTCTCTTTCAGGCCTGCTTTCAAGGTTCTCGGCGTCATCATTGATCGCGCCCTCTGGTTCATTCCCCCACGCGGAGAGGCTCAAGGAGCGTGGCGAGACGCTGTCCGCCCGCCTTGCAACTTTCTTGCGCATCAGCGGCACGCCGGCACCTGCTCGTCTGAGGCTGATTTACCGCCAGGTCGTGCTGCCGACGCTTGCCTACGCATCGCCCGTTTGGTGGACAGAGTGTCCACGCTCGGGTATCTGCTCTCGCCTCGTGTCTGTGCAGAGGTCCCCGCTTCTGGTGCTGGCGGGGGCCTATCCACAACGAGCACGAGGGCGTTGCAGATACTCCTGCAGGCCCCACCTTTGGCGATAGACCTCGACAGGCTAAACTCGGAGTTTGACCTTTTTCCCGTCGGCGAGACACTGCTTGCGGGACGATGTCCTTCTGCGCTGTCGCGGTGCAAGAGCCCTTCTACGATTCCGCTCGGCATCCTTCGGAGGCTGTTGCTTTTGAGCACTGCCGGTTGGACGTGGAGGCGGCGTTGCTGCCTGCGCACCCGACGGTGCGTGCACCTCCGTTTCCGCGGGTGCGGCCTTTATAGCGTTCTGTCCGCTCCGGGCGGTCGGCCGTTTTCGGGTGGAGGGAGCCGCTGCAGAGTTCGTTGCCTTCACGGAAGCGGTCCGCTTTGCACGGTCGCTTCCAGGGACGGAGCCAGTTTTCATTTACACCGATTCACTATCACTACTTTCCGCGTTGGCAGTATACGCCACGCGTGATAACGAAATTGACATTATAAAATCCGACCTCTCCGTGCTCGCCCAATCAAGTCCACTAAAACTCTTTCATGTATACAAAATAATTAAGACCCCAACTGATCAAGAAGAACTGGATACTAATCTGCATGCAATAGAAAATTGGTGCGCTAAGTGGCAAATGGTGCTTAACTCTGACAAATCCGTAATTATGTCTGTTACTAGAAAGAAAAATATAGTGATATACCCTTACTCCATTGCAGGTAAACCAGTTTAATAGAGTACACCAGCATAAGTATCTCGGCTTGACTTATACTGGAATACACACTTAAATGTATGCTCCAAGGCACGCAAAGCAATTTGGGCTCTAAAACGCAAAATCCGTAGTGCAACTCCCGATGTAGAAACACTCACTTATAATACCCTTGTAAAACCTGTAATTGAATATGGCAAAATTGTTTGGGATCCTTACACCGCATCTAGCAAAATAAAAATGGAGAAAGTTCAGAAACTTGCTTCCCGTTTTATATTGAATAAATATCGCCGAACTGATTCACCAACCGAATTATGTAAATTAGCAAACCTTAAAAGTTTATAATACTGCATGCACTAAGGTAGATAGGCTGAAGTTTCTTTACCTTTTAATTCATGGCCACTTGAATATCAACACATCACCATATCTTACAATACACCCTAATGAGACATCAAGACATCGCCATTCCTTGTACATTCCTGTGCCGCGTTCTTATAATGATTGCTTTAAGTACAGCTTTTTTCCTCGCGTTATTGAAGAATGGAACATGCTGCCTGATTCCGTTGTAAATATTAACTCCCTCGATGCCTTTCTAGAATGCCCGAAATCTTACCTGGACCGTAGTACACCAATGTAATAGTTCTGCCTCAGCACATGCGTTTTCTTTACTGTTTCATTTTTTCTTCATGTCTTTTGTGTCGATGTCGTAGTTGTGAAATGTACCTTGTTTTGAATATGTATTTATTAGATTTTCCACTCCTGTAATAGCCTGAGAAAGGCTGGCAGTATCAATAAATGAATGAATGAATGTGCCGAGACATGTGGGTGGGCTGGGAAATGAAATTGCCGATATTGTGGCTTCCCGCACCAGCTTTTCGCCTCGCGTTAGGACCGTCCTGCGCTCCAGGGTCGCCGTGTGAGCTGCATTTCGTGCCGTCGTCTGTGCCAGATGGGCTTCGTGGTAGCGTGAGAACAACGAGGTCACCAGAATGTTTTCCTGGGTGCCCGACGTTTTTAACATTCTGTTTTCCTGGGTGCCCGACGTTTTTAACATTCCACCATCTTTTCCGTCCCCACGCCTGATCATTGCGCTCGTGACTGGGCATGGCCGGTTTCCCGCGTCCCTTCACAGGTTCTGACTTGCGTCGTCGCCGGAGTGCCCTTGCTGGGCACCTTCAGGCGACGTAAAACATTACCTACGTGATTGCCCTATAACCAACGCTGCGGTGGCCGGCCTGCCCGGTCACGGAAAATTCAGCTGTTTGGCGCCGCTGGCTGCGCGATCCCCGCTCTTGTGCAGTTCCATGCCGAATAGTTGCATTGATTGGTGCTGCCCTCCTGAATTACGTTCGGGGCAGCACCTAACCATTCTGCAACTTTTGTCTCTCGCCCCCATCCGCCCTACGGGCATGGGGCTCTTAGATAATTTGTTGGCCCGCGTAATCTGGGCCGACATATCTTTTGTTCGGGGGCTCATCTGGGGGGGGGGGGGGGCATTTAAGAGGCGCCCCCACCTATCCCGACTTTCCCTTTTCGGACTGACGTCCGCTGCCCTGGTTCCGGACCTCGATAGCCAGTCTCGAGTGCTTTCTGAGGCGCGTCCCCGAAGCACCCTTAAATTTTGATTTTTCATATTTGATTTCAATTTTGTTTTTGTTTTTACCTTCTCTTTCTTTTTCTTTTCTCTTTCTCCCTCCTTCTCTCTCTTTCTCCCTTGGCACTGCGGTTTCTCAGGGGAGCCGATCAGGCCACATGAGGTGGACGTCTTTAACGTCCGCTCCTCTGCGAACCACATGTCACGGTTTCAGTGTGCGCGCGCGCGCGCGCGTGTGTGTGTGTGTGTGTGTGTGTGTGTGTGTGTGTGTGTGTGTGTGTGTGTGTGTGTGTGTGTGTGTGTGTGTGTGTGTGTGTGTGTGTGTGTGTGTGTGTGTGTGTGTGTGTGTGTGTGTGTGTGTGTGTGTGTGATTTTTTTTAAGGGATGTGATTGATTACAGGGGTTATTTTATTTCCGTTTGTTTCCTGTTTGTTTCCTTTTTCCTGTCTGTTACTAGAAATGTGTGTGTTTGTGTGTGTTTGTGTGTGTGTGTGTGTGCGCGCGCGCGCGTGTGTGTGTGTGTGTGATTTTTTTAAGGGATGTGATTGATTACAGGGGTTATTTTATTTCCGTTTGTTTCCTGTTTCTTTTTTTTTTCAGGACAGTATTTTCATGCCCTATTCTTCTTTCCTTTTTGTGTCTTTCTCTGCTTATCTTTTTGAGACTATTGCTACCATTCACCACATGCCGTTTTCCTCCTTGCCTTCCAGCTTACATCTTCATTCTCATTGTTTTATTTTACTTTGTGTGTGTGTCTTTCTGGGGGGGGGGGCACCTTCATACCATATTAAAGTCTCTTTATCATCAATAAATCAGCTCACGCGGGGACTTTTTCACCCCTTTGTGCTCGTTGCGCCCTTAGGACATCGTTTCAGTTACCGTGCCCACCATTTTATTTTTCCAATTGGCTTTTTCTAATAATAATAATTGGTTTTTGGGGAAAGGAAATGGCGCAGTATCTGTCTCATGTATCGTTGGACACCTGAACAGCGCCGTAAGGGAAGGGATAAGGGAGGGAGTGAAAGAAGAAAGGAAGAATGAGGTGCCGTAGTGGAGGGCTCCGGAATAATTTCAACCACCTGGGGATCTTTAACGTGCACTGACATCGCACAGCACACGGGCGCCTTAGCGTTTTTCCTCCATAAAAACGCAGCCGCCGCGGTCGGGTTCGAACCCGGGAACTCCGGATCAGTAGTCGAGCGCCCTAACCACTGAGCCACCGCGGCGGGGTGGCTTTTTCTACCAAATTAAAATTTTTGCCGAATGGGCCCTGTTCATTATTTCTTTGATTGGTTTAAGCCTGGTGATGCTTTGCAGGTACAGGCTACTTCTCATTCCACTTTACATTTGCCATTGCTTTCCTCCTTTTAACTGGGAATGAAACTCCGACTGGGCCGGCGTTCTTGTTCACCGTGGCTGCGTACACCTTCACAAACCATTTTTGGAAGAGCACATGCTGTATGGAGCTCTGCGACAGAGGACACAGGAAGGGACGCCGGTCCCGCACTTAAAACAAGTGGCCGCCGCTTTCATAGGCACAGACGTGTCCAGACACTTCTCTATTGAGCGCTAGAACGGTGCGATTTGTTGTGTGCTTGTGACATTCACCGCTGCCTGCCGGGCTGGATGCAGCTTTGGAGAGACATGACGACTGAGCCGTGTGTCATGCGAATGTTTATGCCAGATATGCCGATGTTTCGAGCCTTATGCCACTCTCAAATACCGCCAGTGCGTTCCGGTCCGCCGTTCGAGCGTTGCTTGCCGAGTGCATGTGGAGGTCTGTACTACCTTCATCGTGGTTAGCAGGAACACGGTAACATGCAGCCCCTCTTACTCGCAGTCATTAATCTAGAGGCACCGTGAGGAACGATCGTATATATGTGCAGTGTATGTGATGTCGCATTGCTCGTATACGCTGGTTGCTGGGGGTCTAATCAGAATGCGCTGCTGGTACGCGGCGCCATGTGCTCTCGTGTTCCCGCTAAATCTGACGAGAGAGAGAGAGAAACAACTTTATTGCCATAGATTGGCGGGATTTAGGGCAGGTGGGCTTGGTGTGGCCCCCAGGTGGGGGCGACTTCCTGGGCCCACGAAATGAGTGCCAGTTGGATGCTCTTGTCTGGCCTTTTGAGGAGTTCGTTCCATCCATCTTCGGAGGGAGCTGGCAGTAAGGTTCGAGGGGGCGGATTTCCCGCGCAACCCCAGAGGATGTGAGCCTGGGTGGCGATTTCTCCCTGGTAACAATTTTGGCAGACGGGGTCGTATTCCCCGTCTGTGATGAGTGAAAGTCTAGAATGGCTAAGGATAGAGTGTGTCTGCAACCTGCGGAGCAAGGTGGCTTGCGCTCGGTTCAAGTCGGGGTGTGGAGGCGGGAACTGGCGTCTCATCTCTCTGTAGAGGTTGGTAATTTCGGCAAAGGTCTGGGGAGCCTCGGCAAGAGCGTCTGGGTCCGTGGGGCCGGCCGCCCGGTTGGTTAGTCTTCGGGCTAGTCGGTCGACCCCTTCGTTTCCAGAGTTTCCCGCGTGGGCGGGTACCCAGACCAGGTTGATCTTATGGTCGGGAGTGCAGCCGCGAAGGATGCGTGCAGCGGGGTGGCAGATAAAACCTGCCGAGTAATTTTGTATTGCTCTTTTGGAGTCGCTGAGGACTGTGCGCGTACGTGGGTCAGCGATGGCCAGCGCGATGGCGGTTTCTTCTGCCGCTGTCGGAGAGTGAGCTACTACTGTGGCGGCGGTGACAAGAGTAGACTGTGGCGTGGCTGCTCAAGCCACGTATGTGTTTGCACTTTGCCGTGCAGCAACTACGTATATTGCGTTTTCGTCGGCAAGGTATGTGGCATCTAGTGCTTGGGCTTTCAGGTGACGGCGCGTATCATGGCGGCCAGGTAGCATGTTTTTGGAGATTGGTTTTATAACTAGGCGGCTATAGACCCCTATCGGAATGGGCGTCGTGGGGTGGACGTCGCCTATGGGGTTGATGTTGAGACGGTCAAGTATGAGCCGCCCGTGTTTAGTGCGGGAGAGGCGGTGGATTTGGGCGGTCTTGTGTGCCTCTATGAGTTCTGTGAGCGTGTTGTAGATGCCGAGTTGGAGGAGGTGCTGTGTGCTGGCGTACTGAGGTAGCCCCAGTGCCGCTTTGTAAGCTGAACGTATAATGCTGTTCACAGCTTCCTCGTCCTTCCGGCGGAGGTGATAGTAGGGGTAGGAGTAGACTATCCTGCTAATGAGGAAAGCTTGCGTGAGCCGACAGAGGTCATCCTCCTTCATACCTCTGCGGCGGGTGCTGATGCGGCGGATAAGGCCGTTGATCTGGTTGGCTGTGGTGCGGAGGCGCTGAATGGCCTCCGAGTTTTGCGTGTTGTTCTGTATTAACATACCCAGAACGCGAATAGTGCGGACCGGAGGTATGGGATGTGTGTCGACTTGAAGCACAATAGGTTCTTGCGGGTCGGGGACAGGCAGGCGAGCTCGTCTGTCCCTGATGACTAGTAATTCGGACTTCGTGGAGGAGCATGTGAGCCCGTTCGCCTGTACAAAGGAGTGTACTTTATCGATTGCTGTTTGGAGGGAGTTTTGGATTTCCCCGTCAGAGCCAGAGTTGGTCCACAGGGTAATGTCGTCGGCATATATTGAGTGTTTAATGTGAGGTATCTTTTCCAGGAGCAGAGGGAGGCCTCTCATTGTAGTGTTGAAAAGGAACGGAGATAGGACTGCTCCTTGTGGTGTTCCTCGGGTGCCTAGTGTGATCTTCTCACTGTGGAGGTCTGCAATATGAAGTTCTGCTGTACGGTTATGAAGAAAGTCGGCGATGTAGTTGTAAGTGCGAGTGCCTACATTCATTTGTGAGAGGTTTGCCAGGATGGAAGCATGTGACACGTTGTCGAAAGCCTTGCTGACATCTAGGCTTAGGATGGTTCGTGTAGCTCGGATGGGTCTCGGATCGAGGATGTCGTGTTGGATTTGCCACATAATGTCTTGAGTGGAGAGGCCGGTTCTGAAGCCGATCATAGTGGGGGGGGAAAGGTCCTCTTGGTCTACGTGAGTGTGGAGTCTATTGAGTATGACGTGTTCCATGACCTTTCCCAGGCAGGACGTGAGCGAGATGGGCCGAAGGTTGCCCAGCTCGAGTCGTTTGCCTGGCTTAGGTATGAAAATCACTTTGGCATGCTTCCAAGTGTCTGGAAGGCGACCCTCATGCCAATGTTGGTTGAAGAGGTCCTTGAGTGCTTCGACGGACTGATCTTCGAGGTTACGAAGCATCTTGTTGGTTATGTGGTCGTCGCCAGCGGCCGCGGTGGTTTTAATCTGGTTGAGGGCGGCGCGGACTTCTCCTGCCGTGATGTCGGCGTCCATGTTGGTGTTCTGAGCACCCGTGTATCCTGAAGGGATGGGAATTTCAGTGGAAGTATTGATGTATTTGTCTTTCAGGGTAGCGAGGAGTTCCTCATTTGTTCCCTGAAAAGCGTGTATGACACGGGTGAGGTTCTTGTGAGATGTGGATTTGGTGTGAGTTGGGTCCAGTAAATGTCTGAGCAAGAACCACGAGTTTTTGCATCCTAACTGGCCGTTAAGACGGTCGCAGGTTTGATGCCATTGCTCCTGACTCAGTTTGACGGAGTAAGCTTCTATCTCTCGCTCGAGGCGAACGAGACGGAGCTTGAGGGGTCGATTGTGCTTTTGGCGGAGCCAGCGAGCCCTAAGACTGCGCTGGGCCTCCCACATGTGTATTAGTTTGGCGTCGGGAGAGGGGCCATCCTCGTTCTGGGTAGTCGTGGAGGTGGCATTGGCGGTGTCTTCGAGAAGTGCGTGTGCCCATGCGTCCAGGTCGTCTATGGGGGCCGAAGTGCGTTTGGCGCGCACGTATCGGAAGGCGTCCCAGTTAGTGTGCCTGATTGTTCGGTTGGGGGCTTTGGTGTGTGTAGCCGTGAAGGTTGTGCTGAGAACATAATGGTCGCTACCTATGTTCATGCCGAGGTTTTCCCAGCGTGCGTCTGGGATGTTGCGGGCGAAAGTGAGATCGGGGCAGCTGTCCTGTGTGACACTGTTTCCAATGCGAGTAGGCCTGTCGGGGTCTAGGAGTAGTGTCAGGCCCAGTGTTTGGGCTGTCTCCCACACTTTGGCTCCCTTACGACCGCATGCTTTGCGGGGGTAGCCCCACTCGGTATGCGGCGCGTTGAAGTCACCTAAGATGAGTAGCATCCCTGTTTGTGCAGTCGCGCAGGCCTTACGAACGAGGGTTGCCACTCGTGTGCTTTTGTCGCTAGGGGGGCTGTAGACGTTAAGGATGTGGAGCGGGGCTTGTGAGCGACTGTTCGGTAGGACCTGTACGAAAGTGTGCGGAACCTCGGGGTAACTAAGGTCTATATGATTAGCTGCTACATTTCGGTGGACCAGGATGGCGGTGTTGGGCCGTTGGTCTGGTGTCGTTTGTTGGTTATATGCGGCGTAGCTGGTAAGTTTCGTGTCCATGTATGTTTCCTGAAGTGCGATGATGTGGGGGGTGTGCGGCTGGGCCTGCAGGGTGTGCTCCAAGGCTCGCCGCTTCGCCTTGAAGCCCCTGCAGTTCCATTGCCAAACTGTGAAGGGGGAGCTAGCCATCGCGTTTCCCGTAGGGTTCGGGGCGCTGTGATAGCGCGACGGGTGATTTAAGAATGCCGCCTGCACGTGAGCGCGCGGTTGCACTCTCCGATGTGGCGACAATAATGGGTGCTGGGTAGTTAGGAGGGGTTGGCGACTGCAAGGGGGTTGCTGATGTCGGGGGATTCGTGAGGGTATCGAGCCGGGCATGAAGGGTTTGGATGTTGGCTGCCATTGTGGCGCAGCTTTCTACTAGACGGTCAATGGTGGGGGCGAGTCGAAGGAGGGCGCCCTCGAATTGGGCCATTCGCGCATCAGCTGCCTCGAATTTGGCATCTATGTCTGCTTGTGAGGAGGGGAGAGGTGCTTTACGCTTCGTGCGCTTAGGCTGCTCAGTGTCCATGCGTGGATCACCTACAGGGTCGGATGTGGGAGCGTGAGCCACCTGCTGTGGTTGCAATTTGGGGTTTGCCTGTGCTGATTCTAGGCTATGAATTTTAGCGTTTGCTTTGGCCAATTGTAGCTGTAGTTCCTTGACCATATCTGCCAGTTCCCTTACCTGTGAATCTGGTGGAGAAGCGGTGACTTGTGCAGGAGTCTTCCATCCAACTTGTTTGGCTGCTTTGGTCCCCGGCCGGGCTTGAGAGCTGGCCCGAGAGCTGGGTGAGGCGGATGTGGAACGGCTGCGAGTGCGGCTGGAAGGGCTGTCGCTGCCGTCGCTGCCAAGCGGGGGGAAGGAGCCGTCCCGCAGTAGGTTGTCGTCGCCGCGTTTGCGGTCTCGGGACCGGGACTGGCGTCCGGGGTTTGCCAAGTTGGAGCCGGTATCGGTGTCAGTGACCGACGGGGAAGACTTGGGCCGAGTGGAGGACGTGAACCGGTATTTGCAGCTTCTGCTGCCTGTAGGGTGGGCACCTTTGCAGACGATGCATGAGGCTTGGCACGTGGGCGGTTGGCCAGCTGGAGGAGGGTCATGGGCTGCGCCACAGCGTCGGCAGGTCGGTTGTCGCGGGTGGGGGCACACATCCGCCCTGTGGCCTAGCTTCCGGCAGTTGAAGCATGCATCCGGACGGCGTTTGTAGGGGTACACCTCAAAAGTGAAGCCGAGATACCTCACGTAGCGGGGTAGCTTGGCATTGGCGATAGTCACCACGAAATGTCGTGTGCGGCCCATGCGGCGTGCGGCGACTACGGGGAGATCAGGGTTTCGAGCTTGGAGCTCAGCGAGGATCTCAGAGTCGGTCTCGTGACTGTAGGCTCTGTATATGATTCCTCGAACGGAGTCATCGGGGGCTGGAGCGTACGTGGCTACCCGGATGGCATTGGAGTCAATGGTTAACGTTTGTATTTTAGCATACAGGAACGCCCGTTCTTTTTCCGGTGTGCTGATGGTAACAGTGTTGTTTGTGGGGTGGATGCGGACTTGGTCGGCGGTGATTGCAAGGCGGCCGTCGATCTTGGCGGCGTTGTAGATGGCCATCGCCAATTCGGCCGGGCCGACTGCGTTGAGGTCGACGGTACCTTGCGGTCGGAAGACGATTTTGTAGTCCTCTGTAGGCAGGCGAGGAAGTGGTCGTTTTTTAGTCGGCGGTGGTGGACGGCCGCGGGGTCGTTGGTCTGACAGGACAGTGGTGGCTGCAGGCGTTTGGGTGTTGGCCGGCGGCGTTGCCGGTGGTGGCGGGCGTCTGTAGCGGCGTTGCATTTCGAGCGCCGTCCAAGTGCCATCGGCCAGCTCCGCGGCGGTAACATCCGTGCCGGTGACTGTGTACTGCATCTTTAAATGCAGGGAAGCGCCGTCGAGGCGAAGCGGGCGTCGCCGCCGCAGGTGGGAGCAGAGCACGCACTAGGCGTGCTGAGCCGTTAGGCCTAGCTCCCGCGGTCGGGCGTTGCCGCAAATCGGCCGTAAAGTTGAAGACACTCGCCTGAAAGTAGTTAAAAGTCCCACAGGTGACGCCGGATGGGTGGCGGGCCGTCCTGTGAAAAATTGGTGGCTGTAAATAGCCGGAAACTGGTGAAATCACCGGAAAATCGCAGACCGCATATAAGATGCGTCCGCTCGCTCCGAGCGCAGTCGGCGTTCTCCTCGAGCGGAGGAAACCGCTGCTGAGAGCTACGAGTTCAAACACGTGTGTCGCAGTGGGTTATGTGTCGATGACCTGACGAAGGTGGTACAGTCGCGAGTAAAAAAGATCAGCACTTGTTACGTGCCACAGTTGCAGCAGTAGCAACACTCGGCGCTGCTGTTAAGAACACACCGGTAACAAAGTTTCCAGGTGTGTTCGCAAAGCACAGCGCTGTGCTTGCCACGCTGTGCTATTCGCATAGCTACGGTGACGTCATTGTGCCAATCTTTTTTTTGCTCGCGACTGTAGAAGCAGTATGAAGCACAGCCGTTCTTCCGGTGTGTAATCAAAGGACGAACTGAAGTTGATCGGTA